>NC_036848.1:53041862-53045833 GCF_002910315.2 Salvelinus sp. IW2-2015
GATAGATATAGGTCTGTAGCAGTTTGGGTCAAGAGTGTCCCCCCCTTTGAAGAGAGGGGATGACCGCAGCTGCTTTCCAATCTTTGGGAATCTCAGACGACACGAAAGAGAGGTTGAACAGGCTAGTAATAGGGGTGGCAACAATTTCAGCAGATAATTTTAGAAAGAAAGGGTCCAGATTATCTAGCCCGGCTGATTTGTAAGGGTCCAGATTTTGCAGCTCTTTCAGAACATCAGCTGACTGGATTTTTGGAGAAGGAGAAATGGGGAAGGCTTGGGCGAGTAGCTGTGGGGGCCATTGTAAGAACTGGAATGTGTCAGTTTAACATCTCAACGGTTGATTATTATATCAATTATTGATTCTAATGAGCAGAGTGTGCTGTAGTATTGAAATAAACTGAGGGAAATGAGGTATAAAGATGCAGGGTTATGGTAAGGAGGAAGACGGGGAGTGCATGTGGATCGTATCTGGTTGAAGAACCGTGGTAGGAGTCGTGGGACACAGCGTCTCAGGGAAAAACACATCAACACCCTCCATCCTTTGTTCTTCTTACTCTGTGTCTGTGTGTGTGTGTGTGTGTGTACGTTCATGAGCGTGAAACAACCCCGGCACACAATGCCTCTGCTCAGTACAATAGGGTAGAAGGCATTGAAAAGAGGGTGGGGGCCAGTGGAGGCTGGTGTTATGGTCTCTAAGGGTTTTCAATATCGTCAACACCCTAACACTGCAACCACTAGAACAGCTGTAACCTAATAGTTTGCTTGTTCCCCAGGAATGGTCTAACAACTAATCAAGACCTTTTTTTGAAGGGAATAAACCACACACACACCACACACACCACAGACACCACACACACACACACACACACACACACACGGGCCGTTTAGTGAACACAGATTTAGCCCAAGAGAAGGCAGTTGCTTTCATGGAGCACTGGATTCAATTGTGAGGATGACCACAATGTATTTTCCTCACGGGCAAAAAGATTTTGTTTTTTCTTAAAAGATGTGATCCATTTCATAAAATGAAAGAGACAGGCTGGTATTGAGGAGAGAGCTGGCTGGTATTGAGGAGAGAGCTGGCTGGTATTGAGGAGAGAGCTGGCTGGTATTGAGGAGAGAGCTGGCTGGTAATTGAGAATAAGGGCACAGGCTGGTCTTGAGGAAAGGGCAGGCTGGTATTGAGAAAAGGGCAGGCTGGTTATTGAGAATAAGGGCAGGCTGGTAATTGCAGGAAAGGGCAGGCTGGTATTGAGAAAAGGGCAGGCTGGTATTGAGAAAAGGGCAAGGCTGGTATTGAGGAGAAGGGGGCTGGTATTCGAGGGAAAGGGTGGCATTGGTATTGAGAGAGGGCAGGCTGGTATTGAGGAAGAGGGTGCATGGGGCTGGTGATTGAGGAAGGCTGGCTGGTATTGAGGAAAGGGCTGGCTGGTATTGAGGAGGGAGGCTGGTATTGGAAGGAGGCTGGTATTGAGGAGGGTTGGCTGGTATTGAGAGAGGGTTGGCTGGTATTGAGAAGAGGGGAGAGGCTGGTATGAGGAAGGGCGGCTGGTATTGACGGATAAGGGGCAAGGCTGGTATTGAGTAAAGGAGGGCGGCTGGGTATTGAGGAAAGGTGCAGGCTGGTATGTGAGGAAAGGGCAGGCTGGTATTTGAAAAAGGGCAAGGCTGACAACAACATGCTGTAAAACGATCAAGAGAATCAACAGTCAAAGTCTACAGGCCCTTTCAGATCTCTGTCCTCAAACAGCCTGGTCGGCTCAGTTGTCCTTCCTTCCAAGGCATGTGAAAGGCCCAGCGCATTGAAAAGTCCACCGTTTCATTTTCACATCTGGCAATGGGTACAAACCTCGGTGGAAAAAATTCTTGATTCCTTTTTAATGCCAAAGACCTGGCGTCACTATGAGGTTGGAACCTGTTTGCTGTGTTCGGGCCCGCGAGGAGTGACGCTGCGCTGTTCACTTCCCTAGGCCACAAAAAGCAGCAGAGTATATCTTTAAGCATGGAACATTCCTGTACTTACAGTAGACGGTTTTACAACGCTGTGAGTGACCGTTCATTTTCATGACTCTGGCATCTTCATCTTGTTAGAGGAACTTAAGAAATAGGAAATACATCAATAATCTGATTATCAATTTGGCCAATTGTAGGTAGCTGTCAAATGGGTGGTTTGGGTGCCTTGTCATTGTTCCGTTTTCACATACACTATATATACAAAAGTATATGGACACACTTCAAATGAGTGAATTCGGCCAATTCAACCAACACCCGTTGTTGACAGGGTGTAATTAAACCGAGCACACAGCCATGCAATCTCATAGAAACCCCCAGAAAAACATTGTCAGTTAAAAGCTCCATGTGAGGGAAACATAATGTCACATTTTGACGGCAGTGACACCTCAGGCAAGCTAACACAGAAGAGACACCATGTGGTTGAAAAGCGATATAAGAGCTATTGTTGGAAATCACATCTTTGTAATGCTAATCATTATTTTTTGTGCTTAAATTACCCGCGAAAAAATCACACATGTGTTGTGGAGGTCTGCGTTGTAACTTTGTCTGTTTCCGAAAATAAAAGAAGAGAGGAATATAAAATATTGTGTATGTAGCTTGTCCTGAAGGAGCTATCTTGAATGACAGCAGTGCTCTTCGTTATTCTATAGCGCTGTCCGTGCATGCTGATGAACAATGCCTTTCCCCAGTGTTAGTGTACCTACTGGAAACATTTCCCATTAGTCCATTAGTTCCAGTTCACTCTAATAATGAGGACTCTTTTTATTGAGAACACCTTGTAAACACTAAAAAAAAAGGAACCTCAGCCGTGTTCTAAATTCTGCTGTGGATTCTGGAAGAGTATGACCTGGTTCCCTGTCCATTGAGAGAAAGACAGAGAGGATTTCTAACTAATTTGTTTCACCGCTGGTTGGCAAAGGGTCTGGAAACATTGTAACATGATTGAACTACAAGCCTTTGGTCTACTGTCTGACTGGCTAACGGTGTCTGTCAGAAATATGCTAATGCACTGGCGGGGACGTCTTAGGAAGGCCTTCCTATTTTGACTCCTGGTCCACAGAGATATTAATTATATGAATTAAATAGATGACCTTTGCTTGTCCTTCAAAAAATGGATATACATCTAACTGTTGTTACATTCCCGCCAGTTTCCAATCCGTCAGTCCTGTGAATTTGAAAAGGATACCTTCTGATTACCAAGCCCGCGCTTCTCTAACTTTGAGACTGCTAAACTCTTATGCTGCCAGTAGTGGAATGGATAAAGGCAACAAAACGATAAGATGAAACCTGACTATAAGGCCATGGGTCTCTTGTTTTCTGAATGACAGGGTAAATATCCCTGTTCAGTTGAAGGCTTGCCAGAGCTCAGGGACTCCCAATACATCTTGCATTCCCGTTATACATCCTTTGCCTTGGCTGGCCAGCCAACAGACACATTTTTGGCATTTTTAGGGCCGTGTGTGCTTCGATACATAACTTGAATTAACTGCGATTGACAGGATCACAACACTGCACGCAAAAGGTAATCGTGGACACCCCTTTCAAAATTTGTGGATTCGGCTATTTCAGCCATAACCTGTGCTGACAGATGTATCAAATAGTAAATACACAGCCATGCAATCGCATAAACCAAACAATTGGCAGTAGAATCTCGTACTGAAGAGCTCAGTGACTTTCACGTGGCACCATGACATAGGATGCCACCTTTCCCAAGCTCACTTTACAAGGTAAGTTCATCAAATTTCAGCCCTGCTAGAGCTGCCCCGGGAAAACTGTAAGTGCTGTTATTGTAAGTGAAAATGTCTAAGGAGGCAACACGGCTCAAGTCGTGAAGTTGGCTAGGCCACACAAGCTCACAGAACTGGACTCAGAGTGCCTGCAATTATTGTTCTGTCCGCTCAGTTGCAACACTCATCTACGCGGGTTCCAAACTGCTTCTGGAAGCAACGTGCAGCCAA
>NC_036848.1:53045858-53078298 GCF_002910315.2 Salvelinus sp. IW2-2015
GCGACATGCAACAATTATTTCTGATTTTAGTGATCATATAAGGAAATAATGTCAATTTAAAAATTCATTGGGGTAGTAGACGTGTTAGGAAGAGCCCCAGAGAAAACCAGTAGTAGAGGTGTTAGGAGAGAAAAGCGGCACTAAACCTAGTGGTTATTTAGGGAGAGTTGTAGGAAAGCCGGCAGGTAACCCTGTTGTTAAGAAAGGTAGTGTATTGTTGTAGGAGCGGCAGCTTTAACCTAGTTTAGATTAGGACGGCAGGTAACCTAGGTTTTAGATGTAGGGAAAGCGGCCAGAACCTAGTGGTTAGAGTGTAGGAGCGGCAGTAACCTATGGTTAGAGGTAGAGCAGGCAGGGTAGCCTAGTGTTAGGTTGTAAGGGGGGCGAGTGTTAGCCCTACTAATGTAGTTTTCTTTTAGAGTTGTGTGCGGCAGGGTTAGTCTGTGTTAGAGCTTTTGATTGTAGGGCGGCAGCGTAACCGAGTGAGTATTAGGAGTTTTAGGAAGCGGCAGTAACCTATGTTAGAAGTTCTGTTAAGGACGGCAGAGCCTATGAGTATTAGAGGTTAGGCGGCAGGCAGGTCTAACCTAGTGAGTCTTAGAAATAAGTGTAGGAAGGAAAAGAAACCAAGAACGGGAAGGAAGGACTGTAGTAAGGGAATCAGAAATAAAACCAGAGCAACGCCGGATAGGAGCGGCAGGGTAGCCCCTGTGTTAGAGTGTGTAAATAGTGGGGTCAATAGCGGCGGTAAACCTATGGTTAGAGCTAAGGACGCAGTTAACCTAGTGGTTAGAGCGTCAAGGTAGGAGCGCAGGTAGGCCTAGTGGTTTTAGAGTTAGGGGCGCAGTTAAGAGTGGTTAGTTAGATATTTTTGTTAGAAGGTAAAGAGCGCAGTAACTCTATTTGATGTTATTAGAAGTGTAGGGAGAAGGCGGTGTCAGGTTACGCCCCTAGTGGTTAGGTTGGCGGCAGGATATGATATGCCCTTAAGTGGTTATAGAGTATAGAAGTCTAGTGCGGCAGGTAGCCTATGGTTAGGTTAGAACGAGTGCTAACCTAGTTTTTTTTTTAATTATTAAGGGCGGCAGGTATTAAGCCTATGTTTTTAGGGTTAGTTGTTGTTTTGTAAGGACGGCAGGTTAGACCCTAGTGTTCTTAAGAGTTTGTCAGTAGAGACGCAGGTTAGCCTAGTGGTTAGAGTAATTTAGAGGAGAACGAAGAGGACGGCAAGGTGTAGCCCTAGTGTTAGAGTGTTCTTTTGTATCATTTTAGGCATTAGTAGAGTGTGTGTTTTTATGTAGGACGCAGGGGTAAGTCTAGGGTTTTAGATAGACTAAGTGATGGTTAGCAGATTTAGGAGTGATGGTTGTCAGGACGGCATGGTTACAGGCGGTTGTTTTAAAGTATCAATATTATGATTCTATTATATTATTTTATATATAGATGGGTATTTTATACCCTAAGCCTTGTGGTAGGAGATTTTAGGGACGCAGGTTTAGGCCGCCTAGTGTAGGAGTGTAGGACGGCAGTACCTTGTGGTTTAGCCGACGTTAGAAGCGGCAGTAGCCTTGTTAGAGTGTAGGGCGAGCAGCTAGCTCTAGTGGTTAGAGTGTAGGGGCGGCAGGTAGCCTAGTGGTTAGGTTAGGGCCCAGGAGTTTTTAGTGGACAGGCAGTAGCCTGTGTGTTAGGTGTAGGGCGCGCAGGTAGCCCTTGCCTGGTTAGAGTGTAGGGACCGGCAGGTAGCCTTGTGTAGAGCGTAGGGACGCAGGTTAGCCTAGTCGTTAGAAGCGTAGGACGGCAGGAGCCCTTGGTACGTGAGGAATAAGAAGGATAAGAGGACGGCAAGGTCTAGCCTAGTGGTATAGACGATAGACGGCAGGTAGCCTAGTGGTTAGAGCGTAGAGGAGAGCAGGAGCAGGTGGCGCAGTTACGTGGTTAGAGCGTAGGGACGGCAGGTGCCTATGGTTAGAGTGTATGGAACGCAGGTTAGCCTTTGTTAGAGCTAGGGACGGCAGGTAGCCTAGGTTAAGATGAGAGCGCAGTCAGGCCTAGTGTATAGAGCGTAGGAGCGGCAGGTAGAGCTATGAGTTAGAGCGTAGGGACGGCAGACGTACCTAGTGGTAGAGTGTAGGGACGCAGTAGCCTTGTGGTTAGTAGAGGGAACGGCAGGTAGCCGGTGGTTAGAGCGTAGGACGGCAGTAGCCTGTGGTTAGAGCGAGGACGCAGGTAGCTAATGTTAGACGTAGGGACGGCAGGTAGCCTAAGTTGTTAGAGGTGTAGGACGGCAAGGTTAGGCTAGTGTTAGAGTGTAGGACGCAGTAGCCTTTGGTTAGAGTGAAGGACGGCAAGGTAGGCCTGGTGTTAGAGCGTAGGACGCAGGTGCCTAGTGGTTAGAGCGTAGGGACGAGGCAGGATAGTCCTAGTGTTAAGTGTGGAGGGCGTGTCGGTAGCTGGTCTAGAGGTAGGACGCAGTAGGACAAGTGGTTAGAAGTGTAGGGAGGCAGGTAGCCTTGGGGTTAGATGTAGGGACGGCAGGTAACCTGGTGTTTAGAGTGTCAGGGACGGCATGTTAGCTAGTGCTGCTTAGAGCTGTCGACGGCAGGTGCCTTGTGGTGAGAGTGGAGTGCGAGGTAGCCTGGTGTTTAGATGTATGGACGGCAGGTAGCCTGGTGTGTTAGAGTGTAGGCGGCATAGCCTAGTATGGTTAGAGTGTGAGCGGTAACCAGTCGTGGGCGCAGTAGCCTATAGAGTGTACGGCTAGGCTAGCAGTTGAGTAGAGGACGGCTATGGTAAGCTAGTGGTTAGAGGTAGGAGGATAGTACCTATGGTTAGAGTGTAGCACAGGAGCCTGATTAGAGTCGTGAGCGTTAGAGCTAGTGGTTATAGGGACGTGCCTAGGATAGGGAGGACGCGGATAGCATGTTATGGTGTAGGACGCAGGTAACCTAGTGGTTAGAGTGTAGGACGGCAGTAGACCCAGTGGTTTAGAGCGTGTCGACGCAGGTAGCCTGTGGTTAGAGTGTAGGACGGCAGGTAGCCTGGTGGTTAGAGTGTAGGACGGCAGGTAGCCTTTGGTTAGAGCGTAGGGACGGCAGGTAGCCTAGTGTTAGAGTGTAGGGGCGGCAGGTAGCCTTAGTAGTTAGAAGCGTGAGGACAGCAGGTAGCTAGTGGTTAGAGTGAGGGCGGCAGTAGCTAGTGGTTAGAGTGTAGGACGCAGGTACCTAGTGGTTAGAGCGTAGGACGGCAGTAGCCGTGGTTTAGTAGCGATAGGACGCAGGTAGCCTTAGTGTAGTGATGGAGCCGGCAGTAGTCTAGTGTTAGAGTGTAGGACGGCAGTAGCCTAGGTGGTTAGAGTGTAGGGACGGCAGGTAGCCTGTGGTTTAAGAGTTAGGGACGGCATGCCTGGTGAGAGTTAGGACGCAGTAGCCTGGTGTTAGAGTGTATGCTAGTAACCGAAATGGTCATAGATCGAATCCCAGAGCTGACAAGGTAAAAATCTGTGTTCTGCCCTGAACAAGCAGTTAACCCACTGTTCTAGGCCGTCATGTAAATAAGAATAGTTTCATAACTGACTTGCCTAGTAAATAAAGGTTCATTTAAAAAAATTAATTAGGCCCTGATCTATGGGTTTTCACGTGACGGGAATGCAGATAGCACGTCCGTTGGTCACAGAGGGAAGGCTGGTATTGTTGAGGAGAGGGCTGGCTATTGAGGAGAGGGCTGCTGTATTGAGGAGAGGGCTTGTATTGAGGAGAGGCTGGCTGGTATTGAGCGAAGGGTGGCTGGTATGGAGAGGGCTGGCCGGTATTGAGGAGAGGTGCTGGTATGCAGAGAGGGCTGGGGCTGGTATTGAGGAGAGGGCTGCGCTGGGTATTGAGCAGAGGGCTGAGCTTGTATTTGAGGAGGGGCTGACTTGATATGAGAGAGGGCTGACTTGTATAGGGCTGACTTGGATGAGAGAAGCTGTGTTAGGAAGGAGCTGACTTGGCTATTGAGGAAGAGCTGACTGGTATTGAGGAGAGAGCGACTGGTATTGAGGGAGAGCTGACTGGTATGAGGAGAGGGCTGGCTGTATGAGGAGGACTGCTGTTATTGAGGAGGGCAGGCTGAAGGAGGAGGAGAGGAGTAAAGAATGGAGGGGAAGGACTGTTGTTTAACAGTTGCACTTATCAGACAGACAAGGAGTTGGGAGGGGTGTGGGAATGTGTTAGCCTGTCCAGCACAGCAGTGTAACCCTACTGTTAAGGCCATGTTAGCCTGTCCAGCACAGCAGTGTAACCCTACTGTTTAGGCCATTGGATAAACTCGTTTTAGGGTGTCTGTGATTGTAAGATTGCAAACTAGCACTACATACAATAGACTAGCATCCGGTACAGGAGGTAGGCTCGTGACATATGGGCCATTCTGGCTCAGACAAGGCTACTTAAGCAATAAGGCTTGATATCCTGGGAATTATTGTGTGAAAACCTCCAGACTAAGGGCTGTTCTAATGCCCGGGGACGAAACCAAGGAGAGGAAACAGCACTTAGGGAAGGTGTTTTACTCAATCATTTCTGAGATCGAGGGCTTTATTGCTTTTATAAAACAGTTGCCAACATATTAAAAAAAAGATCAATGACATGTTCTATTAAAAACATTATATTAAGTAAATCTGTTTTATTTCATCCATCCATCATACAAAATAGTCTGTGGCAAAAGCCAGTCGTTAGTTATAGGATTCTGAAGTTACTAGCAAAATGGGCAGGTCGTTCCTTCTATCCATTCTATTTGCAATGGTTGCTATGCTAAACAAATCCTTGGTATCAAGCTATGCAAGCTAGCTACTTCTCATTCGCTAGCTAGCTAACTAAAGCTAACACACAATCACATCAAGCAGCCGAAAGGAAAACAAACGATGTGCACTTTCGTTTGTTTACCTTTGTGTTTCTATTGCCATTTCTCTGGACATATCCATTGTAATGATGCTGATAAATTAATTTGCCTTAATCAGAGAAACTGTCTGCCTCTTCACCTTCATATTTGCACTGTGGAGATCACAAAAGAAAACTGCAAAAATTTGACAGGTCGTTAAGGCAGACAGCAAGGTTTAGACAAACCCCAAATGTGGCAAATATAATGCTAGTCTAGTAGCAAGGGGAGATATTGTCTAGACACTTTTTTCAAGGGGAGATTAAGTATATAAATTGACTGGCTGGGATGTGGGACATTGTTAAATCTAATGGAACACGTATTACCCAGAAAGTGTAGGGGCAGCAGGTAGCCAAGTGGTTAGAGTGTTGGACTAGTAACCTGAAGGTTGCAAGATCGAATCCCAGAGCTGACAAGGTACAAATCTGTCGTTCTGCTGCTGAACAAGGCCACTGTTCCTAGGCCGTCATTGAAAATAAGAATTTGTTCTTAACTGACTTGCCAAGTTAAATAAAGGTWAAAAAAAAAAATCAACCAATCAGCATTCTGGATCCAAACAACACGTTTTATAATTACTACTTAGGCCTGCAACATACAATAACCCTGTCCCTGCTAGTATCCTATCAGCTCCTTGTGTGTGATAATGACAGTGTTGCTGCACTGACTCAGTGGCTACCATGTACTGTACACTAGTTCACTCTAAGCCATGCTATAAGAGGTGTGTATGGGCAGAGTAGGTTAGCTCAGAGTGAGAGTAGCTATTATATGGAGGTTAACAGTCAAGGATGGGACAGGCAGTACATGGACAGTTAGTTACACACACACACACACACACACACACACACACACACACACATACATACATATAACAACCCACACGCTCCAAACCTTCATCATCCCGTAGCTGGGGATTTTAACAAGGCTAATCTAAAAACAAAACTCCCTAAATTCTATCAGCATATCGATTGTGCTACCAGGGCTGGGAAAACCCTAGATCATTGTTATACTAATTTCCGCGACGCATATAAGGCCCTCCCCCGCCCCCCTTTCGGAAAAGCTGACCACGACTCCATTTTGTTGATTCCAGACCTAACAAACAGAAACTAAAACAACAAGCTCCCGCGCTCAGGTCTGTTCAACGCTGGTCCGACCAATCTGAATCCACGCTTCAAGACTGCTTCGATCACGCGGATTGGAATATGTTCCGCATTGCGTCCAACAACAATATGACGAATATGCTGATTCGGTAGCGAGTTCATTAGGAAGTGCATTGACGATGTCGTACCACAGCAACGATTAAAACATCCCAAACCAGAAACCGTGGATTGACGCAGCATTCGCGTGAAACTGAAAGCACGAACCACTGCTTTTAACCAGGGCAAGGTGACCGGAAGCATGACCGAATACAAACAGTGTAGCTATTCTCTCCGCAAGGCAATCAAACAGGCTAAGTCCCAGTACAGAGACAAAATCGAGTCGCAATTCAACAGCTCAGACACAAGAGGTATGTGGCAGGGTCTACAGTCACATCACGGATTACAAAAGAAAACCAGCCCCGTCCGGACCAGGATGTCTTGCTCCCAGACAGGCTAAACAACTTTTTTGCCCGCTTTGAGGACATACAGTGCCACTGACACGGCCCCTACCAAAACCTGCGGGCTCTCCTTCACTGCAGCCGAGTGATTAAAACATTTAAACGTGTAACCCTCGCAAGCTGCAGGCCCAGACGGCATTCCCACCGCGTCCTCAGAGCATGCGCAGACAGCTGGCTGTGTGTTACGGACATATTCAATCAATCCTTATCCCAGTCTGCTGTTCCACATGCTTCAAGAGGGCACCATTGCTTCCTGTTCCCAGAAGCTAAGGTAACTGAGCTGACACACTACCGCCCCGTAGCACTCACTTCCGTCATCATTGAAGTGCTTTGAGAGACTAGTCAAGGACCATATCACCTCCACCCTACCGGACACCCTGACCCACTCCAATTTGCTTACCGACCCAATAGGTCCCAGACGACGCAATCGCAACCACACTCTGCACACTGCCCTAACCCATCTGGACAAGGAGAATACCCATTGTGAGAATTGCTGTTCATCGATTACAGCTCAGCATTTAACACCATTAGTACCCTCCAAACTCGTCATCAAGCTCGAGACCCTGGGTCTCGACCCGCCCTGTGCAACTGCTGGACTCCTGACGGGCCGCCCCCAGGTGTGAGGTAGGTAACAACATCTCCACCCGCTGATTCCTCAACACTGGGCCCCACAAGGTGCGTTCTGAGCCCTCTCCGTACCCCTGTTCACCCACGACTGCGTGGCCATGCACGCCTCCAACTCAATCATCAAGTTTGCGGATGACACATACAGTGGTAGCTTTGATTACCACAACGACGAGACGGCGCTACAGGAGGAGGTGAGGGCCCTCGGAGGTGGTGTCAGGAAATAACCTCACCTCAACGTCAACAAAACAAAGAGATGATTGTGACTTCAGGAAACAGCAGAGGAGCACCCCCCTATCCACATCGACGGGTCAGTAGTGGAGAAGTGGAAAGTTTTAAGTTCCTCGGTGTACACATCAACGGACAAATTGAATTGGATTCCACCCACACAGACAGCGTTGTGAAGAGAGGCGCAGCAGCGCCTCTTCAACCTCAGGAGGCTGAAGAAATTCGGCATGTCACCAAAAGCACTCACAAACTTCTACAGATGCACAATCGAGAGCATCCTGTCGGGCTGTATCACCTGCCTGGTACGGCAACTTCTCCGCCCACACGCGTAAGGCTCTCCAGAGGGTAGTGAGTCTGCAGAACGCACCACCGGGCAAACTAACCTGCCCTATCAGGACACTACACCACCCGATGTACAGAAGGCCATAAAGATCTTCAAGGACAACAACCACCCAAGCCACTGCCTGTCACCCGCTATCAGTCCAGAAGGCGAGTTCAGTAACGGTGCATCAAAGCAGGGACCGAGAGACTGTAAAACAGCTTCTATCTGAGGCCATCGACTGTAACAGCACACTAACATTTAGCGGCCGCTGCCAACATTACTGACTCAACTCCAGCCACTTTAAAAATGGGAATTGATGGAAATTATGTAAAAATGTACCACTAGCCACTTTAAACAATGCCTTAAATAATGTTTTCATACCTACATCCATCTCATATGTAATACGTTACTCTATATCATCTACTGCATCTTGCCATCTTATGTAATACATGTACACTAGCCCTTTAAACTATGCCACTTTATGTTACATACCCTACAGTACTCATCTCATAGTATATACGTACTCTATACCATCTACTGCATCTTGCCATGCCGTTCTGTACCACCACTCATTCATATATCTTTATGTACATATTCTTTATCCCTTTACACTTGTGTGTGTGTATAAGGTAGTAGTTGTGGAATTGTTAGGTTAGATTACTTGTTGGTTATTACTGCATTGTCGGAACTAGAAGCACAAGCATTTCGCTACACTCGCATTAACATCTGCTAACCATGTGTATGTGACTAATAAAATTTGATTTGATTTGATTTGATTAATATGGGGAGCCCACTCACCCACAGTATAATGTACTACCTACTGTTGTTGTCATTCTGTTGTCCCACATGAACACATTAGGGCTGCTGGGAACCACACAATAGACTCCACACACACACAATATTGCCCAATTGAGTCAAATAAAAAGCAGATGAGCAATGGATAATCAAACAACTGTTTTTATAAAGCTACAGAGGAAATGGAAATATTGACAGTTTCAAATCACTCAATGTTGCGATGCATACGTCAGGAACTAACTTACTGTACAGTATTTTAGGATTGTTCATTAAATAATATCTGAATGTAGTTTGGAGGAACGGCGCTGGAGTAATAGCTTGAACTAACGTTACTTAGCTAACTAGTTTAACTTCTCTCCTCTTTCGGGCAGCACTAGAAAAACTCATGTTTAGAATAAATGCATGCAGGTGTGAGATACAAATGTAAGTGACTTACCCAGAATATGATGTTAAATCCAAACAAGAAGTATTTGACACAGCAGCTCACTTCGACTCCTTTAAAAAGCTGGTGTTTTCGACTGCTAACGTTRYTCATCCTGTAAACGTCGAGGCTAGCTAGCTACAGTAACAATGTAGCGCCACTGGTTAGTTAGCTTGTTTGCTAACCTACAATCACGGCAGTGACAAACTAGCTACTATTTTTGTAGCACACAGGCTACCTAACTCCATAAAACAACTTGAAACAATCAACTAGCCAGCCAAATCACAAACACATCGCCATCTAGCTATAACGTTAGCTTCCTGGCTAACAACAGATCCAGAAACACTTTGGATGTGTAAAAAATAATATACAGTCATCTGCGGTTCAATGTATACTCTCCCTAACTAATCAGATAGTTGAAAGATAAATCCAATTAAAGGTTGTCTTGTTGATACGTTCTCGATGTCTCCCGTTCATAGCGTTTGACTGTTTTTCCATTCCACCTTTCTTGTTAACAACATTAACAACACACCTCGCTGTCATTTGCACTGAGCTGAGGAAACCCATCCTGATTAAATGTATGGAAGATGTCTTTTTCCAGAGCGACCTCTACTGGAACTATTTGTTAACAACACTGCCGGTGTACTTCTTCCTGCTGCAGTGCACAGACCAAACAGAACAATGGTGAGGGATGAATATACCCTGTGGAAACAATTTAGGTATTTGAATAACATAAATATATACTTACCAGGTAAGAGGGACCGACAATTCTTGCATTTGTTATATGACAGTTTAAAGTGTGACTTTTTTTGTGACATGTAAACCTTGTACAATGACCAAACTAAAACTAACATGGATAAAATTAAGCAATACAGCAATAAGACAACAATTGGCAACATTAAACTTAGGGGGGATAGATTGTGCTGTGCTGTATCAATGTGCTGTGGCTGTAGATTTTAGTGATAGTCTGGCTAACACCTAACTCTCAAAGTCCTCCTGGCTTAAGTCTGGAATGGCCCTTTGACGCTGTCAGCACAATGCATCCATAATGAAGGGGGCTGTGATTTTACTGGTTGGCTCTCTGTGTCTTTTCTCAGTCACACACCCACACGCACAGTCACACACAGCCTCCGAGCGAGCGCCTCACCGTTCCATTACAATGGTTGGAATTTCAAATCCAAACAACACCAAGTCTTAACCAATGAGGGGGAGAGAAAAAAATTGAGAGAACCAATCAAACACCGTTCCTCAATTTCTGAGCGAATATTGCTTTAACGAACGGCCTCCTTTCCAGACCATTGTGTCACAGCTCTCCCTGTGCTGTGAGTCACGTGTGTTGTGTCAGCCAGGCTATATCCGTGATTCCTGACCTGTCCTTATCTACTAAAACAAATGATCTGCTTTTCATAGACAAGTATTCTTAGCGTGGTCGTTAATATATAAACATCATATTTTCCCGCATAGGTATTTCATTTGGAACAATAAGGATATTTTGTATAGAAACAAGTCTTTATTTTTTAAAGAACTGGTTAAATTATCATATCCTGCTGGTGAGTCAACTTTTTAATGCAGAAGGATTGTTACTMAACGATGAGGAATTTGTATCTCGTTACAATATCCCTGTTACACCTAGAGAGTTCTCCATAGTCTTTGATGCTATTCCATCTGGAACTCTCATGTTGTTTAGAGGTGTAACCAGACCTCACCTTCTTGACCTACCCTCGCTTAATCCAGTTGACTCTCCAATAGGATACATGTGTTTCTCCTTGGTCCCTCAGAACAACAGATCTATACGTGCTTTATTTCAAAGGGATATTGTATCTGTTCCTTATGTCACAACTTACTGGAATACATTTGTCAATAATATCTGTTGGGGAAAAAGTCTGGTTATTACCACAAATACCTGCTTGTTAACAAGGTCAAAGAGGTTTATTTCAGAATGATCCATAAGTATTACCCTGTGAATCATTACCTGAAGAAACTCAAAAAAGACATTGACATTAACTGTACTTTTTTATGTTGAGCATCCAGAAACAGATTTGCATTTCTTTTGACATTGTCTACATGTAAAACAATTA
Organism: Salvelinus sp. IW2-2015; assembly: GCF_002910315.2. Lineage (NCBI taxonomy): Eukaryota > Metazoa > Chordata > Actinopteri > Salmoniformes > Salmonidae > Salvelinus > Salvelinus sp. IW2-2015. The sequence goes on from NC_036848.1 coordinate 53,056,829, forward strand.
TGGAAAAATATTCATAGTTTTATAATTGTTAATATTCTTGATAAAAATGTTTATTTTTTATTATGGGAGAATGTGCTGCTCGGTTTCCTTAACTATAATAAGGATAGAGAAGAAAAAAAAAMCTCATAATTCTAATTGTGCTTAATGGCAAAATGTCATATTCATAAATGTAAATTCACKAATAAAAAAACACTCTTCCGTGTTTTCTAGAAGGAATCCGAGCAGTACATTAAGAATATTCAACATTCTTCTAATAWGAAAGCTGTTAAAACAATCAATATGTCTGCATCCTCTAAGGTCTTTGTATAATCTGTAATTTGTTGTAACCCCTTCTAGCATATTTTATCATTGTCTGTTTGTATACTTCTTGTAAGTACAGTATACTGGTTTTTCTGCAATAAAAAGCCGTTTCAATGGAAAAAAAGACCTGTTCATATCTGACCTGTGTTGTACTGCCCCCTGRTGGTATGTTAGATTACTACAGGTGGAGAGACGGTCATTAAAACTCCCCTCTAGTTCCTACAGGTGGCGGTCTATGCATGGCCGTAAATCACCAATAATTCTCCTCCTTCATTTTACATGCGATTGGCTGCCACAATATGTAGGCAACTTCAGTATCTTATATCAAATAGATTTCAATCGGTCAGTATCCCCAAGATGATGTGTAACTACTGTCTGTCTATGTTCTCAGGCCAACATTAATTATCAAAATATATACATGTGAATGAAGCTAGATGATGTTTAACTCTAGAATCAATATAGTTGGTTCTCATGTTGTGAGATGGAGAGAATTGCGTCCCAAATGGAACTCTCGATTCCCTATATAGTGCACTACTTTTGACCAGAAACCTATGGGTCTTGGTCAAAAAGTAGTGCCCTATTTAGGGAATAGGGAGTTCCATTTGGGACGCAGGCAGAGTATCTCTTACAGACACCAGTGAGATAGCTGAAGGGGCTCAGAAAGCCCAGAGGTCTGCCTGACAGACTTGTGTTTGCTTGTTAGCCGCTATCTGTATTGATTTTCTCTTGGTGGCTGCTGGTGTGCTGCATTAAATGATTCTGAGTTAGTATGTCGTTATAGTCCTTTTCCCCTCTGTCATATACTATAAAAGACTATGAGCGTGGAGAAGAACCAGGGCAACCTGAGTAGCATAATGTATGATGACAAAACACCGTAAATTTAGGTATCCTATGATTAGCCTGCACAAAATGTACATAGTCTTCKTTCTGTTGTAGTATCCCAGATCAGCCTCTACAACATTTACAGTACATAGGCCCTTTTTACCATTGTAATGTAACTGAAGTGTATTGTGACCTTAAATGGAAAGAGACCACATACACAACATTGATATAATTAGTGTCATCGCTTTTATTTTGTTTTGTGTTCAGTTATTTAAATAACCCAGAATTAAGGAGGGGTACATGAGACATATTGTTGATACACACATGTTGTTGTTAGTCATATTATCAATAAAACTTTTCCTTTTTTTCAAACTCAAGAAATCTAAAAACAAATTCTTGTTTACAATGACGGCCAAGGAACAGTGGGTTAACTGCCTTGTTCAAGGGGCAGAACGACAGAGTTGTTTACCTTGTCAGCTCGGAGACTCGATCTATCAACCTTTCAGTTACTATCCAACGCTCTAACCACTAGGCTACCTGCCTCCCCAATGTATTGTGAAAATACATGAGAACTAATTACAATCAACACTTGGGACTGGGACATAGCCATCCTGTGTTGATGGGCAGGTTGGACTCACAGAGGAAGGGGGGGGGTTACTCGAGACTGATCCCTACATTGGCAACATCTGAAATACCACCCTATCCTTAGTGTGTTGTTTGATATACCGATGATTTCTACCGTTCGGTAGCATTTGGAAGTCGTCCCCCCCCCCCCCCCCCGCATTTCACCTTTTCTTGTTGTGAGTGTTCTGATAAACAACACTCGTTGTGAGAACAAGGGGGGAAAAACCAACCAGCTCAATGTGTTTACACAGGGTGAATTAGATGCCGTTTAAGATGCAGCCGTGACAGTGAGAAGGTTATTCCTGCCCACCCAAGGTGCCAAGTCACCATAACACCCAGCTGTCCCGGTCAGTCAGAGATTTGTCAGGGTTTTATTCATTAGGGTACACTGTACAAAAATGCTGTGCAAAGGAAAACAAAATCCTCTATTGACAAGCTCAGGTAGTCCCTTCTTGTTTTCAGTCCCTTTTTTCTTCTGTTTGTGGTCTAATGAATACAGCCCAACATGTGACTAGTCAGTAATTGCTGAATGCAGCGGTCACATATTAGTCCTATGTGTTTAGGACAAGAATAGAACCGCCCCGTATTTCCTGTGGTCCTGTTCTGTTTGTGATCCTCTACGGGGGCCGGAGGGAGAGATGTGGAATTGATGTCGGTCGGCCTTGGTGACCCCCCCGGCCTTGAAATACAACAGTTACATTAACTGATAATTGTTTTAAGGCCTATTATAGGTGTGTTCAGTGTGTGGCGGCGGTCTCTAACTGTTACTATGCAGATTATGGAGAAAAGAGTGTGTTTCTGTGTGAATGACACCTGTTTCAGCCAACCAAGGTTAGTCCGAGACTGTGTGCAATAGGAATAATGGAAATGAAACAAAGAAGTGCAAAATCAAGTGAAAAACTTGATCAAATACAAAAAAGTAAAGCAAACTGAAATGTGCATTCGAGTAGGGAATGTGGAATACAGGGCCTTGCTTCAGCAAGAGTAACAAAAACCTATCCTACGTCCGATCCAACCTCGACGCCAACGCCAACCTCGACCCAACCTCGACGCCAACTCGACCCCAACCTCGACCTCAACCTCGACCAACCTCGATGCCAACCTCGATCCAACCCGACCCCAACTCACCCAACCTCGACCCAACCTCGACCCCAACCTCGACCCACCTCGGACCCAACCTCGACGCCAACTCGATCCCAACTCACCGACCTCAGCCAACATCGCCCCAACCTCGATCCCAAACCTCACCCCAACCCAGATCGACCTCGTTCCAACCTCGACCCGCCACCTCGATCCCAACCTCGACCGCCAAACCTCGACCCCGAACCTCGACCCAAACCCGATCCCAACCTCGATCACATCGACCCCGACCTCGACCCAACCTCCGACCCGACTCGACCAAACCCTCGACGCCCCGACCCCAACCGACCCCAGACCCAACCTCGCCCCGAACCCAACCTCGACCCCGATCCCAACCTCGACCCCGATCCCACTCGACCCGATTCCCAACTCACCGACAACCTCGACCCTCGACCCAACCTGACCCCAACCCCGACCCCAACCTCGACCCAACCTCGACCCAACCTCGATCCCACCTCGACTCAACCTCGACCCCAACCTCGATCCAACCTCGATCCCAACTCGACCCCAACCTCGACCCAACCTGACGCCAACCTCACCCCAACCTCGACCCCCACCTCGACCCCAACCTCGACGCCAACCTCGATCCCAACCTCGACCCTCACTCAAGCACATCGACCACCGAACCCAACCCTCGACCCCAACTCGTCCCGAACCTCGATCCCAACCTCGCCCCTATCCAACCTCGACCCAACCTCGACGCCAACTCGACCCAACCTCGCCACCGATCCCAACCTCGATCCCATCGACCCCAACCTCGATCCCACCTCGATCCCGACCTCGATCCCAACCTCGACCCCCATCCCAACCTCGGACCCCGCATACCCAACCTCGACCCCGAACGCCCCAACCTCGACCCCGATCCCAACCTCGCACCCCGACCTCGACCCCCGATCCCAACCTCGACCCCCGATCCCAACCCGACCCCCCGACCCAACCTCGACCCTCGATCCCAACCTGGACCCCAAAACCCGACCCCAACCTGCGATCCCAACCTCGACGCCAACCTCAATCCCAACCTCGACACCGACCCCAACCTCGATCCCAACCTCGACCCCCGACCCTCGATCCCAAACCCCGACCCCAACCTCGACCCCAACCTGGACCCCACCCGACCCAACCTCGACCCCAACCTCGACGCCAACCCTCGATCCCAACCTCGACCCCAACCCCAACCTCGATCCAACCTCGACCCCCGACCCTCAATCCCAACCCCGACCCCAAACCCGACCCCAACCTGGACCCCAACCCCACCCAACCTCGACCCCAACCTCCCATCCCAACCTGGACCCCAACCTGGACCCCAACCTCGACCTCCAACCTCGACCCCAACCTCGATCCCAACCTCGACCCCAACCGACCCAACCCTGACCCCCAACCCCGACCCCAACACTCGACCCCAACCTCGGACCCCAACCTCGACCCCAAACCCTGGACCCCTACCCAACCCCCGACCCCAACCCGACCCCAACCTGGACCCCAACCTCGACGCCAACCTCGACCCAAACCCACCCCAACCTCGACCCCAACTCCACCCCAACCTCGCACCCCAACCTCGACGCCAACCTCGATCCCAACCTCGATCCCAACCTCGACCCCAACCCCGATCCCAACCTCGACCCCAAGCCCGATCCCAACCTCGACCCCAAGCCCGATCCCAACCTCGACGCCAACCTCGATCCCAACCTCGATCCCAACCTAACGTCTGACTGCAGCCTACTCTCAACCAATGGAATTACTCTTTTATTCATCTTTCCTATTGGCTACCTTGATCGTCATCGTCGTGGTACACACAAATGTTTGTCTCTACAACATTCGTGACAACAACCCCCTTTTCGTTTCCTATATATCTCTCAGAATGTAGTATTTTCTACATGCTCTATTTGATGTCCCCAGCCATTGTTAGTTGGTTGTTTGTGCCCGGACAGTAGACATATCAGTATTAGAAACGGTAACATTGTGTCCCATTGGTTAACATATAAAACCTTACATAAACTTTCTCCATAAAGGTCAACCCTCCTTTTGTCTGTCTCTGTCTCTCTTCTACCTCTCTACYTGCCAATCTGTACATTCATTTGAAACAAAGCAGTACATAAAACAACATACAGTAACTGTATATACAGTACATAGAGGGGATAGATGCATTATTGCACTGCGATAGGTAAAGAAGCTTTGTTTCCCCCCCCCTGTTCATTAAAAAAGGATATACTGTACTGTAGTGTACATTTTAGGCCATTTGTGATGTTATCAACACCACAATAACACCAATGTTCCTTGATTCTTTGCATAGTAAGGTTATGGATAGGTAGAGAAACTACATTGTAACCAGATCCGTATTTATAACATGTCAATGTAAATACATGGCTCTGACTCTACCCATTCTATCTCTACGTACTCATTCAGAGTTGAAGAGTAATAGTCCGTTTTTTGTTTTCCTAATCTAATAACTATCACGGCAACTTTCAAAGGGATTTGTTTGATGAAAGCATAGTCCAGTAAGCTATAATATTATATTACAAAACTCCTATACCTGCCTCCCTGTAGCCACCACCACTACTACAGAACTAAAAATTGACGCATCGATACTCTGTCAGCGTCCTAAATTGCGCTCTGTTTCCAAATGGCACCCTGTTCCCTATTTAGTACACTACTTTTGACCAGAGCCCATAAGGCTCGGGTGTAAAGTAGTGCACTGTGGAGAATAGGGTGCCATTTAAAATCCAGTCACTCTCTCTCTCTCCCCAGTTTGACCTGTGTCAGACCTGCAAAACATCATGTCAACCTATGGTTTAACTGCATTCCTGTCTACTCCAATGTATACCCAGCAACATTAAAACACATATATATATATATATATATATATATATATACAAAATAACTGCAAAAGCATATCTACGCCACTACATTATCAATGTCTTACGTGGGGGAGGAAAAGTGTAACACTGTTTTGAAAACATTGCATCATTCCAGATATTGTCTTTGGTATTTTTCTTCTAGCCTGTATACCTTCTTTTTTTTTGGTATAAATTAGAATAAACCTTTTATTTATTTTTTAAGAGTAAACATAAGTAAGCTACTGTAATAATTTGATTATTCAAGGAACTCTTGTCAAAGTCAAATGCAAGTAAGCTAGTTTTACATTTCAGCAATGCCTGATTAAAACAACACATTTTGTTTTTCAATTACAAGGTCCATATCAAAAGTTGTAGACAAGTCGCTTTGGATTTTAGAATCCCTTCAATTTCCTTCTTTTTTTTTTGTGCAATAAATGTATAATGTGTTTTATAAGATGTAAGAATGAGAGGAAGAGGCAACAGTGAATTGTCCCTTCAATCTCCTCTCGGTAATCCCACTGTTGAGCTAGCTCTGAGCTTGATGGTCCTGGACTCTTCTATAGCCAGCCAGACAAATCAGTGGGTTTTAGTGGACTTTAGAATCACCAGACAGGATGCTTCTATGTCCCAGCTGCGTTGTAAGGGCATCAGGTTCTTTACTGTGTGGTCACCATTACTGTCCCTTATTCCAAAGCAACAAACACACAAGGTCAGTTCCTTTCAAAGTCCTTACCATATCTCCCCTGTGAGGCTAGCGCTGAGCTGGCCCTCCATCAAGATGCTCCTATAGGTCAATGAAATTAAAAATTGTCCAAAACCCACCAGTCCCTTTTATCAATGTCCTGGTTTTCTTTCTTTCTCTTATTTCGCAAGCTCAATGGTCCTTTCTCCTGACCCTCTCTCCCCAGCTCCCCCTACAGGTCAGTGCCAAAACTGCCCCTCTTCACCCTCAGGCTGCCTCCCCAGCCTCGGGGACTGGTGTTGTGGGTACGCTGCAGTCCTGGAGACCTCAGCCCAGAGTCCTCCGATTCCACCGAAGCATCCGAGTCAGTGAGGGACCTGGTGTTGTAGAGCCTTRCTGGGGACCGGATCACCCCTGTAGGGGTGGGAGGTGGGCTGGCGAAGGGGGGGGACTGGCACCCCATGGCCCTGGACTGGTAGGGGCTGAAGGGGGGTTTGGAGCTGCTGTGGTGCTGCTGGTCATAGCCCTGGTGGTGCTGGTGGGTAGTGATGCCACCCTGTGGGGAGATTGGGAGATTGTGGCCGCTCAGAGCACCTGGGGATGGGCTGTTTTTACGTTTGGCCGCGTTGATGATGTTCTTGGCTAACAGGCGATGGTTTGCCTTGGAGTTGTTGGGGCTTGGGCTGACGATGGGAGACTGGCATCTGGAACCCCAGGGAGGGGACAGGGGTGAGGGGGAGAGAGGAGAGGTGATGGTGCCTTGGTGAGAGGGTCTGGAAGAGGAAGAGTTGGAGATGGTGGTGGTGGAGAAAGGCTTGGTTGTCTGGTTGATGTTAGGGGATTGACAGCGGGACCCCCAGGGAGATACAGGCGATATAGGTGAGGTGGTAGTGGATGGTTTAGGCCTGGATAAAGAGGCAGTGGAGAAGGGTTTGGTGACCATCGCGGGGGACTGGCACCTCGTCTCCCAGGGTGGGGAGACAGGGGAGGTGGGTGTGGAGGTGCCCTGGTGGGGGGGCCTGGAAGTGGAGGAGGAGGTGATGGTGGTCTGGGGGGTAGGGGACCGGACCCCGCCGGGAGTGGGGGGTCCCTCTGGGCTGCTGAACCGCCGGGTGAACTGGGGGGTCCTGGTGGGGGGGTGGGTCGGGGTGGTGGGGGTCGGGGTTGGAGGCGACTCCTTCCTCGTCTGTGGAGAGTAAAGAGTATAAAGAGTATAAATCTCTGTACATGTGAATGTGAGACACCATGATCCTGTTAAACTGGGTTAGAGAGACATGAATATGAGACACCATGATCCTGTTACAAACTGAGGTTAGAGAGACGCTGACTGACTATTGGTCATAGACACCATGACCGTCCCTACGTCTTAACTGGGCTTAGAGACGACATCGAATATGAGACACCATTGGATCCTGTAAACTGGGTTAGAGAGACATGAATATGAGACACCATGATCCTGTTAAACTGGGTTAGAGAGACATGAATATGAGACACCATGATCATGTTAAACTGGGTTAGAGAGACATGAATGTGAGACACCATGATCATGTTAAACTAGGTTAGAGAGACATGAATGTGAGACACCATGATCATGTTAAACTGGGTTAAAGAGACATGAATGTGAGACACCATGATCATGTTAAACTGGGTTAGAGAGACATGAATGTGAGACACCATGATAATGCTAAACTAGGGTAGCGAGACATGAATGTAAGATAAGCTAAAGGCCTTCTATGCTCACTTCGAGGCAAGCAACACTGAAGCATCTATGAGAGCACCAGCTGTTACGGATGACTGTGTGATCACGCTTTCCGTAGGCGATGTGAGAAAGAGCTTTAAATAAGTCAACATTCACAAAGCCGCAAGGCCAGACGGATTACCACGACGTGTACTCCGAGCATGCGCTGACCAGCTGGCAAGTGTCTTCACTGACATTTCAACTTCTCCCTGACAGAGTCGGTAATACCTAAATGTTTCAAGCAGACCACCATAGTCCCTGTGCCCAAGAAAGCCAAGTTAACCTGTCTAAATGACTATTGCCCCATAGCACACACATCTGTAGCCATGAAATACTTTTAAAGGCTGGTCATGGCTCACATCAACACCACCATCCCAGACACCCTGGACCCACTCTAATTTGCATACCGCCCCAACAGATCCACAGATGACGCAATCTCTATTGCACTCCACACTGCCCTTTCCCACTTGGACGGAAGGAACACCTACGTGAGAATGCTATTCATTGACTACAGCTCAGTATTCAGCACCATAGTACCCTCGAAGCTCATCACTAAGCTAAGGTCCCAGGGACTGAACACCTCCCTCTGCAACTGGATCCTGGACTTCCTGACGGGCCGCTCCCAAGTGGTGAGGGTAGGCAACAACACATCTGCCACGCTGATCCTCAACACGGGGGTCCCTCAGGGGTGCGTGCTTTGTCCCCTCCTGTACTCTCTGTTCACCAACGACTGTGCATGACTCCAAACACCATCATTAAGTTTGCTGACGACACGACGGCAATGTTCCCTGAACATTTTTTTCGGCACTGAGCAAATTTCAGGTCTGCTGAGAGCAAACTTCAACGTTGTGAAAAGTCTGTGCAACTTCCAGCGAGCGTTTATTGTGAACACTGAGGTTGTACCCACTTTAAGTTACAGTTTTCACAGTGGTCAAGTAGGCTACTGTGGCTATTTGATCATAATGTAGATCTACCAGAGTGGCCTACCATCAAAAACAACGGTGAAAATGCATCCCATAATATTTTAACATTTAACATATTTTAACATGCTGTTCTATCATTCAGCCTGCATTAAGAGCCATTGTGTGGTGTTCAATGTAAGCCTACATTCAGTGTTTTTTGTTGTTGTTGAGTTTTTGAAAAAATATGCAGGGGGCTTAAAATGAACCTGTTTATCCACTTGTCCTTCAGACAAGGATGTGATTGAAAATGTTGTTGTTTGATGCAAGAAACCACTTTACAAAATAAAGTTCATTATTATTCCCATACCATTATTACAGAGAATCAGCCAAATGATGCTACCCTCTGCCTAATGGCTACTTAGCTTATTCTGTCTCAAAATACAACACTGCCCAATTAAGACAGAGGAAATGCTCCTTACCTGACTTTCTTTTCAAAGATGGCTAGAAATGTACACGTTTTGTGCTCTTGTAGGAAGCAACCACTCCCCCACTGCTGACTACAAATGATTTATAACTGTGCTAATAACTCACTAAGTAGCAAAGGATCTGAACAAAATGTTCACATGTGGCTACATACAGCTCTTACTTTGATGAGTGCATCTACTCACAACAAAATGCATCTACTCACAATCGCTCATGCTGTAAACACAGTCCAGTTCTAAGGAATGGCACAGATCCATATATGTCAATGGTCGATTTGCATATGGGGATACTGCAGCTCTGATTGGTTATGCCGCACAGGACTGTAGAGTACGGGCTGAGTCATCCCTGTCAATGCAATATAATCCTACTGCAGTGCAAAAAAAAAATCTCTTACATACTAAAAGTCTTGCATAGTTCATTTTGTTTCAGTATGTTGCATTGAACGTGGCTAATATTGGCATTTGCCCAGTAGAGGAAAACATTGATAGTGTTAACTAATGGGGTAAACTAGAACGTGTATTTTTCTTAGAGGGAAAATTGCACAATGGTGGTAAACGATAATAAGACTGCCTATAGGGAGGAGGTCAGAGACCTGGCAGTGTGGTGGCAGGACAACAACCTCTCCCTCAAGATTTTTTTTAAGACAAAAGTGGACTACAGTAATAAGGGGGGCGAGCGTCGCCCCCAATTCACATCCACGTGACTGCAGTGGAGCGGGTCGAAGAGCTTCAAGTTCCTATATATCAACGTCCAAACACACCAACACAGTTGTGAACAACGCCTCTTCCCCTTCAGGAGTCTGAAAAGATTTGGCATGGGCCCTCAGATCCTCAAAAAAATCTACAGCTGCACCATCGAGAACATCTTGACTGGCTGCATCACCGCTTGGTATGGCAACTGCTTGGTATGGCAACCGCTTGGTATGGCAACTGCTTGGTATGGCAACCGCTTGGTATGGCAACTGCTTGGCATGCGACCGCAAGGCACAACAGAGGGTAGCGCGTACGGCCCAGTACATCACTGGGGCTGAGCTCCCTGCCATCCAGGACCTCTATACCAGGCGGTGTCAGAGGAAGGTCCAAAAAACTGTAAAAGACTCCAGCCACCCAAGCCATACACTGTTCTCTCTGCTACTGCACAGCAAGCAGTACCAATGCACCAAGTCTGGAACCAACAGGACCCTGAACAGCTTCTACCCCCAAGCCATAAGACGGCTTAACAAGACTGCTGAATTGTTAATCAAATGGCTATCCGTCCCAGACTACCTGCATTGACCCATTTGCACCAACTCTCTTGCACTGACTCAATGCACACACACACTGGACTCTACCCACAGACTCACACATACTTACACCGACAACCCCAACACACACACACACGCACACACACACCACAACACACACACACACACAAACCACATGCGCCCACACTCACATAACATACACACACATGCGTACTGACGCCACACACACACACACACTTTTACACTCACCACACACGCTGTTGCTAGTCACTTTACCCTTACTCATATATACAGTACATAGCTACCTCAATTACCTCGTACCCCTGCACATTTCTCGGTACTGGTACTCCCTGTATATAGCCATGTTATTTTCTACCTCCTGTATATAGCCATGTTATTTTCGACTTCCTGTATATAGCCATGTTATTTTCTACTTCCTGTATATAGTCATGTTATTTTCTACTCCCTGTATATAGCCATGTTATTTCTACTTCCTGTATATAGCCATGATATTTTCTACTCCCTGTATATAGCCATGTTATTTGTACTTCCTGTATATAGCCATGTTATTTCTACTTCCTGTATATAGCCATGTTATTTTCTACTTTCCCGGTATAATAAGCCATGTTTATTTTTCTACTTCTGTATATAGCCATGTTATTTTCTACTTCCTGTATATAGCCATGTTATTTTCTACTTCCTGTATATAGCCATGTTTATTTTTCTACTTCTGTATATGCCATGTTATTTTCTACTCCTGTATATAGCCATGTTATTTTCTACTTCTGTATATAGCCATGTTATTTTCTACTTCCCTGTATATAGCCATGTATTTTCTACTTCCTGTATATAGCATGTTATTTTCTACTTCCTGTATATGGCCATGTTATTTTATACTTCCTGTATATAGCCATGGTTAATTTTCTCTCCTGTATATAGCCATGCTCAATTTTTACTTTCCTGTATATAGCCATGTTATTTTCTACTTCCTGTATATAGCCATGTTATTTTCTACTTCCTGTACATAGCCATGTTATTTTTATTTCATCTTATATTTAACTCTGCATTGTTGGGAAGGACCCGTCAGTAAGCATGTCACTGTTAGTCTGCATCTGTTGTCTACGAAACATGTGACAAGTCTGCACCTACTTAGGCCCTAAGGGTAACCTGTACCTTGAGCCTGGAGTGTTTTCATGCTGGACAAGAAAGGCCAATGGGTCATACCATTCTTTTGAAGGGGCCATGGGTAATACCATTTGTCTGAATGCTTTTAACTCTGGGGGGGGCTTTTAGAAAGCTAAGACCCTTCCTTCACAAAGAAACAGGTTGTGGAATGCAGTGTGATCACTCATATTGTACAGGGTGTTTCCGTTACCTTCAGAGAGAATCTTTTAAAACGGTTACTTCTTTTTTTTTTTAAGTCTGATTGTTGGTTTTTCTTTGATGTATTTATCTGGTATGTCCTCTGCCGGCTCTTTGAGTTTTAAACTGGGTGGTAGCTTTTAGGAATATGCATTTGTGTCGTGTCTATTGACTGCTTTCAAATGTTTTCCTGCAGAGATATACATTTAGGTCAATGTACTATATGCTTCAGTAAACTATGGCAATAGAAAATGATTCTGGTTATGATTATGGGTACTGTAAAGGTAGATGAGTGGAAAACATCAGGATAGAAGAAACAGACGACAGGTTAGGTAAAAAGACAAACAAAAGAAAGAAGGTTCCAGGAAAACAGAAAGGATAAAGGTTTAATCAGGAGAGAAGAAGAAACAGTTCAACAGAAAAAGAGAAGTTTCTAGATACAGAATTGGGAAAACAGAAATCAGCGCATAAAAGAATAGAGAAACAGAAAAACCAAAGTCCTTGTTGTCAGCTAGCTGGTTTAGTGATCAACATTATACATCTGAAAACATATTTTTATTCTATATTGTTGTTCTATGAATCAGAAATGAGTGCATCAGAGATAAGAGAAACGAGGAAGCTATAATTATTATTATTGTCCACTAGCTCCAGCACTTGTATGTTTTGAGGCTCCCCTATTTGGTTTAGTAATCAACATCGTAAATCTCAAAACACTCACCAGTTATATTTTCATTCTATGTATAAACACTTCACCTGAAATTATTGCTCAGTCAAGTCGTAAAAAACATTTTTAAGATACATTACGTCAAATGGCATGCAGCAGTGCAGTGTGTAAATGACTGACATCAATGGCCTCAGAGCCAGGGCTCACGGGACGTTAATAGTAGTATATAATTTGGTAGTTCTCGTCTAAGGGCAGAGAAACTGAGAATCAGAAGTCAAAGCAGCATCCCAAATGGTACCCTATTTACTATACAGTGCACTACTTTTGACCTGCGCCCTATGGGCCCTGGTCAAAAGTAGTGTACTATACAGGGAATAGGGTGCCATTTCAAACAGCAGTCAGTCTATATTAGAAACAGAGACGTTAAAGGGAGTTCCCAGCCTTATACTTTCATGTCTGTAAACTCGTATTAAATTACAAATCATAGATCATAAAATAGACGCCAGAGCATCTGTTAAAGGGCTTTGTGTATCTTGTTTTCTTTGTTGGTCTCTGCTATTCCCTCTCTCTTCTCTCTCTGCTATTCTCTTCCTCTCTCTTCTCTCTCTCTCTCTCTCTTCCTTTCTCTTTCTCTTTGTATCAAGTCTTTCTGGAGACTTGAAGGGGAAAAAACACTGGAAAAAGTGTGAACCCGATTTCTCGCCCCAAAGTTCTTTAGGAGCTGACAGAAGTACAGTCAGTGGTTTTTATATATTGTACTATTTGGCAAATATTCCCCTGTTAACTGACATTAAATAATGTTCCTTTTTCTGGGATTTGATCTCTGGCTCTATAGCGTGTTTGTCAGTTGCATAGCAAACTTGTTTTCTTTAACAACTAATGAAGCGGCAAAACCATGAAATCAAGATTCCACAAGGAGCTCCAACAAAATGTGTGGCTTTAGGTGTAGACAAATAATATATGTTGAGCTTTGTACTGTAAAGTAACGTCATCAGTGACGTCTAACCCCGTAGTATCTAGGTAGGTATCCAATAAATAGACTGTGTGCATCCGTTGTATCTGTCGTGTGAAATAGAATAAAATAAGGCTCTTTCTGTCTGTCTATCTGTTGTACTTTGGTTGTGTTAACACAGTTCAGAGTAGAAGCAGAGTAGAAACAGAGTAGATCTATCAGTAGAAGAAGAAAGAAGGCCTCCACACCTGGGGTTCGATCCCGGCCCTCTTGGTAGAGAAGGTGGGTCTGGGTGCCTGGACGCTCGACCGAGGAGAGGCTACTCTCTCCGGAGAGAAGGCAGAGACAGGAGAGGTGATCCTGGGGTCCCTCAGCTGTGGAGTCCCCCCGTGTTGTGAAGGATAGTAATCCCCACCTCCAATTCCTCCTGATGGGGACTGAAGTGAGGGGGACAGGGTAGGCCTGAAGCGGGGCAGGCTGTTGTAGTTGTGTGACTGAGGGTTGGAGGAGGGCAGGGAGGCCTGCCTGGAGTAGGCCTCAGATGAGACCAGGGGTTTGGGTGGTGGAGGGGCCCCTCGGGGCAGAGCGCTCAGCAGGGTGCTGGTAGAGTCCTGGACTGGGTTGAAGATGAACAGGGAGGAGTTGAGCTGGTAGGGCTKGTGCCTGGAGAGGTCCATCTCTATCTTGGTGCAGCCGTWCTCCAGGGGTGGTTCCTCGGGGACCGGGGCCGGGGTTGGAGCCTGCTGGCTGGGCCTCCTGTTCGCGGGCTGAGGGGTCTGGAGGGTCCGTGTCAGCCTGGCGCTGAGGTCAGTGTTGTTAGCAATAGCTTTGACCCGGCCAGGCATATTAGATGGATAGATCCAAGATGGCGGCAGAGACGCGGTGGGAGACGGCGACCTCATCTGACCACCTCCACCACCGGAGACATTCTGGTTCTCCACTACGTACTTCTCCATCCTGGACTGGCGCTTAGCGAACAGCTCGGCCCCCTTCCCTGATGCGTTGGTCAGGGTCTGCTCTGGCTGGTGCTGCCCCCTGGGYTCCCTGGTCCTGGAGCTCTTGAGACAGGAGGACCACTCCGGCACTTTGGCAGCCTCCGCCTTCACCTCCTCCCTGGCTAGGAAGTTAGAGGCCTCGGCCCCCAGAGCCAGCAGCTCCTCCTCTGGGGCTGGGTCGGGAACGGAGCGGAGGCCGTGCTTCTTCCTGTCATCGTTCCCCTGGACCAGAGAGAGGAGTTCAGGGTTGGGTGCCATGACAGGCTTCTCCTTAAAGGTGAACATGGACTTCCTGGCTGTCGACGATCGTCTGATGGCCGCCGCCCCTTCCTCCAGGATGCCCGTTTTGATTAGCTGCTGCTGGTTCTGTTGACCAATAGGCTGAGGGGTGAAGGGGACAAAGGTGTTGGGTCTAGGGGAACTTGGAGGAGGGGTGTTGTGGGTGACAGGAGGGTTGGGGGGTCGATACTGGGGAACAGAAGCAGCTGTAGAAGGAGGGTTGTACTGGGGGACGGGTGTAGACCTAGGGAACATGACAGTAGACATAGGGGGAGGACTGGAGAGAGACTGGGAGGGAGGAGGAGGATGGATGGGGAAGGCTGGGAGAGGAGGCATGGGGTAGGAGGGAGGAGGGGGAGGAGGGGAGAAGGCTACGGGGCGAGTGGCAGTGAAAGGTGGGAGAGGGTGAGTGGAGTCTGAGGAAGCTGGGGGAAGAGTTGGGGTAGGATAGGAGGGGGCTGGAGGTATGTTGTTATCCATGACGGGACTCCTTGCCTCTGGGGACTTGGGCTGTATGGTGGGTGGAGAGAAGAAGGGTCTGGCTGTCCGGTTGACGATGGTGGGGGCCTGTCTGGACAGGGACATAGAAACTCGGCCTCCATTTTGGATCTCTCCATCAGAGCCCTGAGTGCTGTGGAAGCCATTACGGGTCTCAGACGGAGCTGTGGGGTATGAGCTCCTATTCATCCCCACTTCCTCTCTGACTGTACCGGTGTTGTTGTCATTTACTGGTATAATCTCATCCTTCACTTCACCCTCAATATCCTCGTATATCTCCTCTCTTTCTCTCTCTCCACTCCTCTCTTCCTCCTCCCTTGTCTCTCGTTCACCGGACTAGGAAGTGTCTCTCCTGTTGTCACAGTTTCCACTTCCTCGTACGAATTGTGCTCGTCACCTGGTCCTTCATGATGTCACGTTCGGTGCTCACTTCCAGAGGGTGGCGACCAGAGTTGGGGGGGTTGTTTTGTTCGCAACGCTGTTTCTTCAGTATCAGTTGTATGTCTTTCTCTTTCCCCTCACTAGCTCCCTCTCTCTCCTTCCCACATGTCAGGTATTTGTTCGACTGTATCGCCGTCTCTCGCTCTCTCCGCTCCTCTTTCCCTTGTTCTTTCCCCCGCAGCTGCTCTGCGTGAAGGCAATGCGTTGAACCCTCTGCGAGCGGGCGGTTTGAAGAGCTGACTCCGCGGCGAGTTGGAGGCAGCCAGACGCAGAACGGTCAGGCACTGGTGCAGCGATGATCTGTGACCACCCTCCTCCTGTCAACCCTTCTCTCTGATGGCTGGCACTACGTGTCAGGTCTGCGGCTACACTGGTCTGCAGGGTGGGAGATAGAGAAGGGAAAGAAAGAGAGAGGAGGGAGAGAGGGATGCCAGGAAGTAGAGAGAGAAGGATAAGGAGTGGAGGGGATGGGGAGAGAGGGTGCAGGAAGAGAGAGAAGCCAGGGGGAGAGAGGGATGCAGGAAGAGAGAGAGAAGGAAGAGGAGTGTGGAGGAGGGGAGGAGAGGGAATGCAGGATGAGAGAGAAGAGGGGGAGAGAGGGATGCAGGAAGAGAGAGAGGAGGGGGAGAGAGGGATGCAGGAAGAGAGAGAGGAGAGAGAGATAAAGATTGTTATTTGATGACAGCAACAAAAGCTTGGACAAATTCATTGAACTCATAACCCCAGAACAGACTGAGGACTTGTGTTAGTTAGCTACCATCTTTTACAGAAAACAAAATAAACCATTTGAACACCTCCGTTGAAAGCGTTCCCTCAACAATAAGCTTGTAAATGTTCAAACTGACGTGAACCAACGAGGACAAGGTCTTAACAAGTCTGAGGAGACAGTGACATAAATTCACTTATTCCACATTTAGTTGTGTTACAGCCTGAATTCATAATGGATAAAAATTAAAAAAAACTCACCTATCTACACATAAAACCCCATAATGACAAAGTGAAAACATTTTTTTGAGTCTTTTTCAAATTTACTGAAAATGAAATATAAAAAATATCTAATTTACATAACTATTAACACTGCTGAGTCATTGCATGTTAGAATATACCATTGTAAGTCTCTAAGAGTTTTGCACACCTGGATTGTACAATATTTGAGCATTATTATTTTCTAAATTCTTTAATCTCTGTCAAGTTGGTTATTGATCATTGCTAGACAGTTATTTTCAAGTCTTGCCATAGATTTTCAAGCTGATTTAAGTCAAAACAGTAACTAGGCCACTCAGGAACATTCAATGTCATCTTGATAAGCAACTCCAGTGTATATTTGGCCTTGTGTTTAAGGTTAATGTCCCGCTGAAAGGTGAATGTGTCTCCCAGTGTCTGTTGGAAAGTCTCTAAGATTTTGCAGCTGCTTAGCTCTATTACGTTTTTTATCCTAAAGTAAACTCCATATTCCTTGCCAATGACAAGCATACCCATAACACGATGCAGCCACCATGCACTTCACCATGCTCAAAGAGATATTTGTAAAGCTTTTTTTTTATCAATTTTTAAAAAATCTACCAATAGGTGAGTTTCTTTGTGAGGCACTATAAAATGTCCATGGTTTTTCTGGTTGAATCTGTGTTTGAAATTCACTGCTCGACTGAGGGCCTTAACAGATCATTGTATGTTTGGGGTACAGAGATGAGGTAGTCATTCAAAAATTACGTTAAACACTATTATTGCACACAGAGTGAGTTCATGCAGCTTATTATGTGACTTGTTAAGCACATTTTTACTCCTGAACTTATTTAGGGTTGAATACTGATTSACTCAAGAAATTTCAACTTTTCATTTTTTAATAATTTGTAGAAATTACAAAAAACATAATTCCACTTTGACATGATGGGGTATTGTGTGTAGGCCAGTGACACAAAATCTCAATTTAATTCATTTTAAATGAAAAGTCAAGGGGTTTGAAAACATTCTGAGGGCAGTGTAGCTGTACTATTTAAATAGCCACATAATTGTTTCGGCTACATATGGTTATCGTTACCTGGTGCTGTACTGTGTAATCCCTCCAACCAAATGTGGTGGGAGGGAGTTAGTTAGTTAGTTAGATAGATAGAAAGCTAGTTAGCTGGTTAGCTACTTAGCTACTTAGCTAGTTAGCTAGTTAGTTGGTTATCTAGTTAGTTGGTTATCTAGTTAGTTGGTTATCTAGTTAGTTGGTTATCTAGTTAGTTGGCTATCTAGTTAGTTAGCTGGTTATCTAGTTGGTTAGTTAGTTATCTAGTTAGTTGGTTAGTTAGTTAGTTAGTTAGTTAGTTAGTTAGTTAGTTAGTTAGTTAGTTAGTTAGTTAGTTAGTTAGTTAGTTAGTTAGTTAGTTAGTTAGTTCACGGACTGGTTTGATGTTTCACTGTTCAGACTGGCACTGGTAAGACGTAGCTCAGACTAGACTGTGGACAGTTAGAGAAAATGTTCAAACAAACACTTTCACAAAAGAGAACATCCTGCTCGACAAAAGTTGAACAAATACTACAGGTCTTAGGTTGAACCTTTTACTGCAGTGGGCTAAATCAGGGTCACACAGAGTGTTTCTGGGTAGTCTTAAACAAATCTACTTTGAAACAAAAGTATACACCTCAMACACRTGGTTATGGGCTTAAGAAAAGAAGACACCTGTACCATGTCAGATATAGAGAGGAAATGTATTACATTTTGAGTTTGCATCCCAATATTACACTTTATATACTTCGCAGATGACTGAAATATAACAAAACTGTTTGACACAAAACGCTGGATTTTCTGAGTTAAAAATAAATTAACATTCCACCCATAAGGACACTAGGTCATTTGGTTTCAGGAAAGGGCTACAATCCCAGTGCAGTCAAAAACTTGATTTTCCTGTGTTTTATATATATATTTATTTATTTATATATATAATATATATATATATATATTTCCACACTATGAGGTTGGAATAATACTGTGAAATTGTGAAAATTATGATAATGCCCTTTAGTGTAAAACTGCCTGAAATTTCACCCTGTTTTGATGGAATGAAGCTTTGGGCTTTCCATGGTGACATCACCATGCTGTAAATGAGTTTATAGACCAATAAGAAAGAGTTCCAATAAAAGCTAGTGTTAAGTTTTACCCTCCCCTGTCAGACCACTCCTCGCAAAATTGCTCTTTGCTAAGAAGCTATTTGTTTTCCTTTTTGCAAATTCTTTTGAAAACAAACACATTAAGGTACTTAATGTTTTACTGAGATAAAAACGTCTGTATTGGACATTTAAGGTTCAGGTTTAGGAAGGCATTTCAGACAAATCAACTATTTTTCAGTAATATAATATGTTGACTATGACGACTTGGCACTGTGGCTCATTATTTAGACMATATGAATTTTTTAAAGATTTAAAAAAACAGTGTTTCTGTTGAAAATGGAGGCTTGGTTCATCGTCCGAGTTTAAGAGCTCCGTTCAGAGCAGGAGAAAGTATTTCCTCTCTACCATCTGGTCCCTCACCAAGCATTCCTCAGCAGCCCAGAACATTCCCTGTCAGCGTTCCCAAATGGCACCCTATTCCCTACATAGCGCACTACTTTCACCAGAGCCCTATGGGGCACTGTGTAAGGAATAGGATAGGGAATAGGGTTCTACTTGGGACTAAATCACTGCCTCAGTCAGTCTCTGAGTCTCAGGCATGACTTTATAATGTCTTCAAGGCTGTAGATCAACTCTTTATTAATCATAAACCATTTCATCCATAGCTCTATGTACCTCTCCATTTCAGCCACAGGTCTATGTACCTCTCCATCACCAGTATCCTGGAGGAAAGTTGGAAATGTCTTTGCACTGAGGCTGGAATACTGCTCTAAAATATCCCTCCTTGAGGCTTTTCATGCATTCACTGACTGGAATGTGACGGAATGCATATTGTGTGTGTGTTATTCTGATCAATCGCTACGACAGCCAATCACAAACAATCCCTCACTGACTATTGTAATCACGTATCTTCCCGGGTTATACATACTCGTACCATGTCTATTCTGTTTTCCATTCCTGAGATCCTGGTTTTATTAGGTGAAGATCTCGAACTGTGCTTCTGACTGTGATTCACTGGAATACAAATCCAACTCCGCCTCTGTCCAGACACCATCACCGACTGTGATTCACTATTAAAACAACACCCCTGACACAGCTGGCACCGCAGCAAACCTTCAACCTGTCTCCACACCACGACCATCCAGACAGGCAAAACTTCAACCTGTCTCCACACCACGACCATCCAGACAGGCAAACCTTCAACCTCTCTCCACACCACGACCATCCAGACAGGCAAACCTTCAACTGTCTCACACCACACCATGCCAGAACAGGCAAACCTTCAACCTGTCTCACACCACGACCATCCAGACAGGCAAACTTCAACCTCTCTCCAACAGCCACCGACCATCCAGACCAGGCAAACCTTCAACCTGTCTCCACACCACGACCATCCAGACAGGCAAACCTTCAACGCTCTCTCCACATCATGACCATCAAGACAGGCAAACCTTCAACCTGTCTCCACACCACGAGCCTCCAGACAGGCAAACCTTCAACCTCTCTCACACATCATGACCATCCAGACAGGCAAACCTTCAACCTTCTCCACACCAACGACCATCCAGACAGGCAAACCCTCGACCTCTGCTCCACACCACGACCATCCAGACAGGCAAACCTTCAACCTCTCTCCACACCACCGACCATCCAGACAGGCAAACCTTCAACCTCTCTCCACACCACGACCATCCAGACACAGGCAAACCTTCAACCTGTTCTCCACACCACGACCATCCAGACAGGCAAACCTTCAACCGTCTCCCACACCACGACCATCCAGACAGCAAACCTCTCAACCTCTCTCCACATCACGACCATCCAGACAGGCAAACTTACAACCTCTCTCCACATCACGACCATCCAGACAGCAAGCCTTCAACCTCTCTCCAACATCACGACCATCCAGACAGGCAAACCTTCAACCTCTCTCCACACCACGACCTCCAGAACAGCTACTGTACATCGACTGATGGGAACCACGGTGTCCTAGCCAATCACAACAACGACTAAAGCAGCCAACCAGCTGGCTCCAAACTCTGACTTGGGGGGGCCGCATTCCACATGGCACCCTATCCCCTACCTGTCGTCCACTACTTTTGACCAGAACCCTATGGAAAAGTAGTGCACTATATAGGAAATAGGGCACCATTTGGGACACACTTAGCTTTCCCAGTGTGTTCATATTAAAGGCAGATCTTCCTGGCTCTGAGTGGGTCTTTCATTAAATGTCATGATGATCCCTCCAACTACAGTTTACAGCCAGCCGACCAGACCAGGAATAATCTGCATCTGTGCTGGATCTAGACCTTAATTAACTTAACCCACAAAGGGAGAGCACTTTTGTTTATTACATAATTCACTTGTTTTGGCAATGTGAATATGTTTACCATGCCAATTAACCCTTTAAATTGAAAT
>NC_036848.1:53078383-53084244 GCF_002910315.2 Salvelinus sp. IW2-2015
CCAATTAACCCTTTAATTGAAATTTAATTAAGGGGGGGGGTCAGAGAGTTAGAGTGATAGAGGGGGGTGTGAGGGAGAGAGAGAGAGAGGACTATGTAGCGAATAGGGTGCCATTTGGGACGCATTACACCTATCAGGTGACGCATAGTTGCGCAAACACACAAACCACCAATCACGAGCATTCTGATATGATAATGAAATATTGACGACCAAAATAGATAATATCCTGACGTTTGCCTTGTGCAATGGTAGGACACACTGAGTTATATGTGCGCATTACAATTTAATAAATGGTCAGGATTTGGGAATTTAATGACCGTTATTTGGTTAATCTGTTAAACTCAAACGGGGCGGTAGGTATCCTAGTGGTTAAAGCGTTGGACCAGTAACCGAAAAGTTGCAAGATCGAATCCCCGAGCTGACAAGCTGAAAATCTGTCGTTCTGCCCCTGAAAAAGGCAGTAAACCCACTTTCCTAGGCCGTCATTGTAAATAAGAATGTGTTCTTAACTGACTTGCCTAGTTAAATAAAGGTTAAATAAAAATGCCCAAAAGTGACGAGTGCAAAGCTGAACTATGATGACAGACAACCGTTTTTGCCATGTTCATATTGTAGATTACATTTAAGTCATTTAGCTGACGCTCTTATCCAGAGCGACTTACAAATTGGAAAATTCATACATATTCATCCTGGTCCCCCCGTGGGGAATGAACCCACAACCCTGGCGTTGCAAGCGCCATGCTCTACCAACTGAGCCACACGGGACCACAGATTACACTTCGGACAGAAATCACAGATGTCATATGGCCACGAAATAGCGTGGATTCAATGTTCCACTACATTAAATTAGCGAATCACATGGTGGAACATTCATCAAGTATGAATCGATGCCCATTTACTGGAGAAAAAGTTACAATATGGGAAGTCCATAAAAAATCCATAAACGTTATTTCACCGCACATACCTGGATAAATAAAGGCAAATGCACATTCTAAGTTACAAAACGATTCAACTTCTCTCTAGCTTTCAAAACCAAAAGAAAAACTTCAGAGTTTAAGTTGGAAATACATTTACTGATAGTTTTCTGCTCTATGAGGAAGTTATAAAGTAACTTTACCACTCCCTTTTTCTTTTTAGTCTTTCCTTACCTTTTTAAAAGTCAGAGACCTCCGCTCTTTAGTTACCGTTCCACAAGCTTTTCCAATTTAACTGTATCTGCTTCCCCCACACCCCCTTCTGCTGCTCTGCTCGACAGAGGATCGGATTTCGTTTTCGTTGCAAAAGCTGCTGGTCCCTACAGCGCGCACAGCACAGGCTCAACTCGCCTCCATCCAGTCCAGCGCACACACACACAAACTGACTGACTTCACATCGACTGTGGCGCAGACAGAGTAGAGTGGTGAGTTTGTGTAGTTCCAGAGGTTGGATAGTGCCTTCATAGAGATGAGTAGATGATTTTACATTTCCAAAACTAGCCTGTATTTCAGATTGAATACATATGACACTCAGAATACGAGTGAAACCAGAAAGATAAACACATAAAGCCCCTTGATCACCAGTGAGGTGTAGACATCATATGGGGGAGGATACAATCTGCCAAACTTTAACCTTGTTTTCAAATATGAAAACGTATCCAATGTGACATTTGCAAAGTAGCTGGGGCGGCAGGTAGCCTAGTGGTTAGAGCGTTGGACCAGTAACCGAAAGGTTTCAGAACCGAATCCCCGAGCTGACAAGATAAACATCTATCGTTCTGCCCCTGAACAAGGCAGTTAACCCGCTGTTCCCCGGTAGGCCGTCATTGTAAATAAGAATTTGTTCTTAACTTACTTACCTAGTTAAATAAAGGTAAAATGTATTAAAAAATATATCATAATAATGTTACATGCTACAAAAAATTGCTCTCAAAATCATTAATTAACCATGGAAACGTGATCTTTTAAAAAAGTTAATTCGCTGCCAACCACTCTCATCCTGTAACGTCTTCAGAAATTGTATTTTTTATTTTTTTATTTTTTATTTTATTTAACCAAGTTGAGAACAAGTTCTCATTTACAATTGCGACCTGGCCAAGATAAAGCAAAGCAGTTCGACACAAACAACAACACAGAGTTACACATGGGAGATAAAAAAAAATCTATATACAATGTGAGCAAATGAGGTGAGATAAGGGAGGTAAAGACAAAAAAAAGGCCATGGTGGCGAAGTGAATACAATATAGCAAGTAAAACACTGGAATGGTAGATTTGCAGTGGAAGAATGTGCAAAGTAGAGATAGAAATAATGGGGTGCAAAGGAGCAAAATAAATAAATAAATACAGTAGGGGGAGAGGTAGTTGTTTGGGCTAAATTATAGATGGGCTATGTACAAGTGCAGTAATCTGTGAGCTGCTCTGACAGCTGGTGCTTAAAGCTAGTGAGGGAGATAAGTGTTTCCAGTTTCAGAGATTTTTGTAGTTCGTTCCAGTCATTGGCAGCAGACAACTGGATATGTAGAGTCTGACACTAGATCAGTCTCAGCTGTTTGTCTTTGAGTTAGACCAGGTACCAGAGGAGGGTAGAGACCATGTTGAGTTAGACCAGGTACCAGAGGAGGGTAGAGACCATGTTGAGTTAGACCAGGTATCAGAGGAGGGTAGAGACCATGTTGAGTTAGACCAGGTACCAGAGGAGGGTAGAGACCGTGTTGAGTTAGACCAGGTACTGGTCTCTACTCCTCCTCTGGTACCTGGTCTAACTCAAACATTCTACGGTCTACTACTACGCCTCCCTCTGTACCTGGTCTAACTCAACATGGTCTCACCCTCTCTGGTAACCTGGTCTTTAAAACTCAACATGGTCTCTACCCTCCTCTGGTACCTTGGCTTCTAACTCAACATTGGTCTCTACCCTCCTCTGTACTGGTCTAACTCAACATCGTCTCTACCTCCCTCTGGTACCTGGTCTAACTCAACATGGTCTCTACCTCCTCTTGGTACCTGGTCTAACCAATTGTCTCTACCTCCTCTGTACCTCGTCCTCCAACTTGGTTTTACCCTCCTTCTGGTACCTGGTCTAACCTCAACATGGATCTCTACCCTCCTCTGGTACCCTGGTCTATCAACATGTCTGCTACCCCTCTAGTACCTGGTCTACTCAAACAGGTCTCTATCCTCCTCTGTACCTGTCTAACTCAACATGGTCTCTACCCTCCTCTGGTTACCTGTCTAAAACTCAACATGGTCTCTACCCTCCTCTGGTACCTGGTCTAACTCAAACATTGGTCTCTACGCCTCTCTGGTACACTGGTCTAACTCAACATGGTCTCTTACCCTTCCTCTGGGTACCTTGGTCTTAACTCAACATGGTCTCTAACCCCTCCGATTCTGGTAACCCTGGCTCTACCTTTATGCTACCAACACGGTCTTTACCCTCCTCTTGGTACCTGGTCTAACTCAACATGGTCTCTACCCTCTGGTAACCTGGTCTAACTCAACATTGTGTCTTTACCCTCTGGTACCTGGGTCTAACTCAACATGGTCTACCCTCTGTACCTGGTCTAACTCAACATGGTCTTTGCCCTCCTCTGGTACCTTGGTTCTAACTCAACAGCGGTCTCTACCCTCCTCTGGTACCTGGTCTAACTCAACATGGTCTCTACCTCTCGTACTGTACCAACATGGTCTCTACCTTACCGGTCGAAGACTAACATGGCTTTACTCTGTACCTGGCTCTCACTGGTCCTCCCTGCTACCTGGTCTAACTCAACATGGCTCTTACGCTCTGGTACCTGGTCTCTAAACTTTTTTTTCACAACCCCCATGCTCTTACCCTCCTCTACGGTTCTAACAGTCTTTGACTCTTACGGTCAACTTCAACATGGTCTCTAACCCTCTCTGGTACCTTGATCTAACTCAACATGGTCTCTAACCTCCTCTGTACCTGGCTAACTCAACATGGTCTCTATCCTCTGGTAACCTGGTCTAACTCAACATGTCTCTACTCCTACTGGTTACCGGTCTAACTTCAACATGGTCTCTACCCTCCCTCTGCGTTAACTGGTCTAACTCAAATTGGTCTCTACCCTCCTCGGTACCTTGTCTAACTCAACATTGTCTATACCCCCTCTGTACCTGGTCTTAAACTCAACTTGGTCTCTTACCCTCCTTGGTACCGGTCTAACTCAACACGGTCTCTACCCTCTGGTAACCTGGTCTAAACTCAACACTTGGTTCTCTACCCTCCTCTGACCTGGGTCTAACTCAACATGGGCTCTACCCCTCTGGTACCTGGTCTAACTCACATCCGGTCTCTACCCTCCTCTGGGTACCTGGTCTAATCCAACATGGTCTCTTACCCTTCCCTCTGTCCTGGTCTAACTCAACATGTGGTCTTACCCTCCTCTGGTACCTGTCTAACTCAAACATGCTGGTCTCGTACCCTTCCTCTGGTACCTGGTCTAACTCAACATGGTCTCTACCCTCCTCTGGGTACCTGGTCTAACTCAACATGTCTCTACCCTCTGGTACCTGGTCTAACTCAACATGGTCTTTACCCTCTTGGTACCTGGGTCTTAACTCAACATCGGTCTTTACCCTCCTCTGGACCTGGTCTAACTCAACACGGTCGTCTTACCCTCCTCTGGTACCTGTGTCTTAACTTCAACATGGTCTCTACCCCTCTGTACCTGGTTAACTCAACATGGTCTCTATACCCTCTGGTACCTGGTCTAACTCAAACATGTCTCTACCTTCCTCTGATACCTCGTCTAACTCAAACATGGTCTCTACCCCCTCTGGTACCTGCTCTAACTCAACATGGTATCTACCCCTCCTTGGTACCTGGTCTAACTCAACATGGTCTCTACCCTCTGGTACCTGGTCTAACTCAAACATGTCTCTACCCCCTCTTGGTACCTTGTCTAACTCAAATGGTCCTCTACCCTCCTCTGGTACCTGGTCTAACTCAACATGGGTTCTTACCCTTGGTACCTGGTTTAACTCACAGTCTCACCTGACGGTCTACTCAACTCCCCTCCTCGGTACCTGGTCTAACTCTCAACATGGGTCTCTACCCTCCTCTGTAAACCTGGTCTACTCAACAGCTCACCCATGTCTACTCACGCCTCCTTGGTACCTGGGTCTAACTCAACATGCTCTACCCTCCTCTGGTACCTTGGTCTAACTCAACATGGTCTCTACCCTCTCTGGTACCTGGTCTAACTTCAACATTGTCTCTACCCCTCTGATACCTGGTCTAACTCAACATGTCTCTACCCTTTTCCTCTGGTACCTGGTCAACTCAACATGGTCTCTCTTACCTCCTCTGATACCTGGTCTAACTGAACATGGGCTCCTCTACCCCTCCTCTGGTACCTTGGTCTATCTCCAACATGTCTCTTACCCTCTGGTGTTACCTGGTCTAACTCACATGGTCTCTACCCTCCTCTGTACTGGTCTAAACTCAACACGGTCCTCTACCCTCCTCTGCGTACCGTCAACTCAACATGGTTCTCTACCCTCTTGGGTACCTGGTCTACTCAAACACGTGTCTCTACCCCTCCTCTGGACCTGTCTAACTCAACATGGGCTCTACCCTTCCTCTTGGACCTGGTCAACTCAAAACCGGTCTCTACCCTCGCTCCGTACCTGGATTCTAACTCAACATGGTTCTCTACCCTCCTCTGGTAACCCTGGTCTAACTCAAACACGGTCTCTACCCTCCTCTGGTACCGTGGTCTGAACTCAACATGGTCTCTACCCTTCTGGTTACCTGGTCTAACGCAACACGTCTCACCCTCCTCTGGTACCTGGTCTAACTCAAACATGGGTCTCTACCCTCTGTTACCTGGTTAACTCAACATGGTCTCTACCCTCCTCTAG
>NC_036848.1:53084354-53103547 GCF_002910315.2 Salvelinus sp. IW2-2015
TGGGGGGAGGGAGGGTTAAGAGACTGGGGAGGGAGGGAGGGTTAAGAGACAGGAGGGAGGAAGGAAAGAGGGCTAAGTGCATGTTCTGTCTGTATCTAGGAGAGAGGGCTAAGTAGTGTCTGTCTGTCTCTAGGAGCGAGGCTTAAGTACGTGTGGTCTGTCTGTTCCTCTAGGAGAGAGGGCTAAGTACGTGTCCTGTCTGTTCTGCTAGAGAGAGGGCTAAGTGCATGGTGTCTTGTCTGTTCTAGGAGAAGGGCTAAGTACGTGCTGTCTGTCTCTAGGAGAGCAGGGCTAAGTGATGTGTCTGTCTCTGGGTTGTCAATGGATAGAGTGCCTTTCATGGACTTGTAACTTTATGTAATTTGATAAAACACTCAATTTTAACAGTTTAATCTAACTCTAACTAAACCATGTTAAAAAATACATATTACTTTTTTTCTCCTTGGAAAAATCCCATTTTTGGGAATGTCCATGTCCTTTTTCTGACTTCTAGGAAGATTTTTAACCCAGTTAACCCAAACTTCCCCACGTTTCCACATCATCTTGTCTCCCGTGCAGCCTAACAGAGGGGCTGGAGGCCTAACAGAGGGGATGCCAGCCTACAGAGGGGATGAGGCCTTAACAGAGGGGATGGAGGCCTAACAGAGGGTGAGGCCTAACAGAGGGATGGAGGTCCTAACAGAGGGGCTGGAGGCCTAACGAAGGGGGATGGAGGCCTACAGAGGGGATGGAGGCCTAATCAGAGGGGATGGAGGCCTACAGAGGGCTGGAGGCCTAACAGAAGGGGATGGAGGCCTTAACAGAGGGGGCCTGGAGGCCTAACAGAGGGCTGGAGGCCTAACAGAGGGGATGGAGGCCTAACAGAGGGGCTGGAGGCCTAACAGAGGGGCTGGAGGCCTAACAGAGGGGCTGGAGGCCTAACAGAGGGCTGGAGGCCCTAACAGAGGGGCTGGAGGCCTAACAGAGGGGTGGGGCTAACAGAGGGACTGGAGGCCTAACAGAGGGGCTGGAGGCCTAACAGATGGGGAAAATGGAGGCCTAACAGAGGGGATGGGAGGCGACAGAGGGGAATGGGCCTAAAAGAGGGGAATGCAGTCTAACAGAGGGATGCCAGCCCTAACAGGGGGCTGGGCTAAGCAGAAGGGGGCTGAGGCCTAACAGAGGGGTGGAGGCCTAACAGAGGCGTTGGAGGCCGAACAGAGGGGCTGGAGGCCAAGAACAGAGAAGCTTGGACGGCCTAACAGAGGGGACTTGGAGGCCGAACAGAGAAGCTGGAGGCCTAACAGAAGGGGCTGGAGGCCGAACAGAGGGCTTGGAGGCGAACAAGAGAAGCCTGGCAGGCCTAACAGAGGGGCTGGAGGCCTTAACAGAGAAGCTGGAGGCCTAAAATGAGGGCCTAACAGAGGGGCTGGAGGCCTAACAGAGGGTCGGAGGCTAAAGAGGGGCTGCGGCTAACAGAGGGTCTGGAGGCCTAACAGAGGGTCTGGAGCCTAACAGAGGGGCCCTGGAGGCCTTAACAGAGGGTCTGGAGGCCTAACAGAGGGGCTGGAGGCCTAACAGAGGGGCTTGGAGCCTAACACGAGAAGCTGGAGCCTAACAGAGGGGCTGGAGGCCTAACAGAGGGGTCTGGAGGCCTAACAGAGGTCTGGAGGCTAACAGAGGGATGGAGGCCTAACAGAGGGTCTGGAGGCCTAACAGAGGGGATGGAGGCAAGTAACAGAGGGGATGGAGGCCATAACAGAGGGATGGAGGCATACAGAGGGGATGGAGGCCTAAAAAGAGGGGCTGGAGGCACGAACAGAGGGGCTGGAGTCCCGTGTGGCCTCAGTTGGTAGAGCATGGCCGCTTGCAACGCCAGGGTTGTGGGTTCATGTCCCTACGGGGGGACAGGGATGAATATGTATGAACTTTCCAATTTTGTAAGTCGCTCTGGATAAGACGTCTGCTAAATGACTTAAATGTAATGTAAATGTAACGAGGGGCCTGGAGCCGAACCGAGGGGCTGGAGGCCTAACAGAGGGGCTTGGTAGGCCTAAACAGAGGGGCTGGAGCTAACAGAGGGATGGAGGGCCCGAACAGAGGGCTTGGAGGCTAACAGAGGGGCTGGAGGCCTAACAGAGGGGATGCAGCCCTAACAGAGGGGATGCAGCCCTAACAGAAGGGCTGGAGGCCGCAACAGAGGTTTGATGGAGCTAACAGAGGGGCTGGAGGCTACACAGAGGGGCTGGAGGCCTAACAGAGGGGCTGGAGGCTAACAGAGGGGCTGGAGGCCTAACAGAGGGGATGGAGGCCTAACGAGGGGTGCCTGGAGGCCTAACCGAGGGCTGGAGGCGAACAGAGGGGCTGGAGGCCGAACAGAGGGGCTGGAGGCGAACAGAGAACTGGAGGCCTAACAAGGGGCTGGAGGCTATCGAGGGGCTGGCGGACTAACAGAGGGCCTAACAGAGGGCTGGAGGCCTAACAGAAGGTTGGGAGGCCTAACAGAGGGGCTGGAGGCCTAAACAGAGGGGCTGGAGGCTTACAGAGGGGTGGAGGCTTAACAGAGGAAGCTGGAGGCCTACCAGAGGGGATGGGAGGCAATAACAGAGGGGCATGGAGGCCTAAAGAGGGGAATGAGCCTAACAGAGGGCTGGAGGCCTAACAGAGGGGCTGAGGCCTACCAGAGGGGGCTGGAAGCCGAACAGTGATCCCCAGATTTATAAAGAGGCGTGTGAATGCAGAGAAGCTCAGTCTGAGGGGGAGGGTGGTGAACAATGTTCCACACAATTAAGGCACAGCAACTCTCAATGTCCAGACACACAACACCACACACAATCACTAAGGCAATCCGTAGGTCAAACTAAGGTCAATCAGTAGGTAACGTAAGGTCAATCAGTAGGTCAATCTAAGTTCAATCAGTAGGTCAATAAGGTCATCAGTAGGTCAACTAGGTAAATCCAGTAGGTCAACTAAGGTCATCAGTAGGTCAACTAAGGTCAATCAGTAGGTCAATTAAGATCAATCAGTAGGTCAACTAAGGTCAATCAGTTAGGTAACTAAGGTTCAGTTGTAGGTCAACTAAGGTCAAATCCGGTAGGTCAATTAAGACAATCAGTAGGTCAATTAAAGTTTCCTCATAAGTGAAAACATGCATCAGTCTGATTGAAAATTCTTAAGCTGCACTTAATTACCAGGTTGATTATAGGAGGATGCAAACTGTGTGGTAAAAGAAACAGAGACGCTCCCTCCGCTGGGTCGGGTTGGTCTCTCCTCCTGAATCTCACTTTCTGCAATTAAACTTGCCCTCTTTCTTTTGGACTGACAAGTCCTTTGTTATTTCAGCTGTAGTCACAGCCTGTACATTATAAAATAAAGGATCAAAAAAGGTAGGAGTGGTGATCTAGGATCAGGTCTCAGGGTAGGAGTGGTGATCTAGGATCAGGTTTCCAGGTAGGAGTGGTGATCTAGGGATCAGGTCTCAGGGTAGGAGTGGTGCTCTAGGATGCAGGTCTCAGGGTAGGAGTGGTGTCTGGATCAGGTTCAGGGTAGTAAGTGGTGATCTAGGATCAGGTCTCAGGTAGGAGTCTGATGCTAGGATTAGGTCTAGGTAGGATGTTGGATCTAGGATCAGGTCTAGGGTAGTAGTTTGTTGACAGTATTGTAATTTCAGCTGTCAGTCACGCCTGTACATTATAATACAGGATCAAAAAGGGTAGCGTGTTGATCTACGGATCGGTATCAGGGTAGTAGTGTTGACAAGTCCATTGTATTCAGCTGTCAGTACACAGCCTGTACATTATAAATACAGGATCAATAAGGCAAGACCTGATTGACAGCTCAGTTTTAGATTAGGATAGGTCTCAGGTAGGAGTGTTGACAAGTCCATTGTATTTTCAGTCTGTCCGTACCAGCTCTGTAACAATTATAAATACAGGATCAAAAGGCGAGTGATTGACAGCTCCAGTTTTCCAGATTCAGATGTTCTTGTGTTCCGGAAACATTTTAGTATTTAGTATAATGTTCTGTTATCAGGTGACTCACAGTCAGTGTATTGAATAGGCTGGCTACCACATATCAAGTCAGTGTATTGACTAGCTAGGCTAGTAGCACATATAACAGTCAGTGGTAATTAAACTAGGGCTAGGCTACCACATATTCACAGTCAGTGTATGAACTAAGCTAGGCTAGGCTACAAAATAACGTCAGTGTATTGAACAGTAAGCTAGGCTAGGCTACCACATATCACAGTCAGTGTATTTACTAGCTGGGCTAAGGCACCATCATGTCACAGTCGTGTATTTACTCAGCTGGGCTAGGCTACCACATATCACAGTCAGTGTATTGAACTAACTAGGCTAGGCTACCACACTATCAAGTCAGGTAGTTAACTAAGCTAGGCTAGGGCTACACATATCAGTCAGTGTATTTGAACTAAGCTCAGGCTAGGCTACACATTATACATGTCAGTGTATTTGATACTAAGCTAGGCTGGCTACTGATATATTAATCGTGTATGAATCTTATAGTAGGCTAGGCTTATCCATCATATCACTAGTCAGTGTATTGAACTAAGCTAGGCTACTCACATATAGTTTCATGTGTATTAAACTAAGCTTAGCCTACAATATCACACGTTCAGTGTATTGAACTATAGTGCTAGGTTCTTTAACAATATTCAGTCAGTGTAATTGAATATAGTAGCTAGGCTACCACATATCATAGTGCAATTGTATTGAAATCTATTAAGCTAGGCGTATGGCTACCCCATACCAGTCGTGTATTGAACTAAGCTTGGCTTAAGGCTCTACCACTATATGGTCAGTGTAGTTGAACTAAGCTATGGCTAGCAATATCTACAGTCAGTGTTTAAACTAAATCTAGGCTAGGCTACCACAATCAGTCAGTGTATTAGCTAGGCTAGGCAAGACAACCACTATCACAGTCATTGCACGTGAAACACTTTTCCTCAATAAAAGCAGCTAAGCAGGCGAAATTTTGTGCGAGTAAGAAACACACGTCCCAGTGTTATTAGTGCAAAAGAAAAGTACAAATGTTTTTTAAAAGTCGTTTTTTTTTTTTTAGACAAGGGCTGTGGATACTCATTAGGGCCCCGTTTTGAGTTCAGCTAAGACATGGTCAGTTCAGGAGGGTGGTGGTCATGTTCCTCCTGATTTTAGTTGATACTTAGTCATGTAAAACCTGCGCAGGGGCTGTGAAATGGCTTGTTGTAATGGAATAGGTCAAACCAGACTCCCCTTTTTCGCCTAATAATGAACAACTTCCTGGCTTAAGCCAGCTGTACCAGGCAACAGAGCCTAGTGAAAAATACATCAGGTCCAAGACTTAAAAAAAAAACGCCTTTCAAAAAGACTCTATTATGTATGATAGGGTACACCGTACAAAACTTAAGACGGGTTCACTTCTACAGTCCTACTTATTTGTTTTTCCTTCTCCTGCTAGTTTTGATCGTATTTATTGATTGCTGGGAAGTGCATTCACTTAGGGTACGTATTCATTAGTGTACACTATAGGGAAAATCTTTTGCAAACTGAAAACAGGTTTCTTATTGGACAAATTGCGGTAGATCCCTGCCGTTTGGTTTCCAGTGAAAACGAACCCGGGGTTCCCCAGTCTTGGTTAGGCTTCAAAGTATTGGAAACATTTCAGCATTAAAAAATAAAATCCTTAACATTCTAACAATGGTTAGAAGCAACGACATTAACCACAGAAAAATTAGTTTATTCTCACAAAGAACTTTTTTATAGTTTTCAAGTATTTCCAAAACTGTAAAATAAGTAGAGGGTGTGTTCACATGTGATTTTTACATACTGGAACATAAAAGCATTTAAAGTTCTGTTGAAGATGTTTTTTCCCCACTAACCCACGAAACACTCAAAAGTGGTCTGCCAACTATTCAATTCCTTCTTGTTGTTTTGTTGAATTTCATCAAATCAGGAAATGTCGACAGCTGGCTATTGAACAAAGAGCACACAAACAGTACACCTGGAACAGTACAGAATGGAGAGTGACTGAACGGCAGACAGGGGGGAGGGACCACCGTATAGCACAGGGTTGTGTTCATTAGGGCACACAACAGAAAATGGTTTTTGCAACAGAAAAAATAAAAGTGCCAATTTCTTAATTGACAAGTCAGGACAGCCCTCTTTATTTCAGTGAAGTCCCCCCTCTCTCCTTTTTATGCCTAAATGAACACAACCTTGTTTATACCTGTTGATTAGCTTGATTGCTGTGAATGCACAGTACAGGGACAACACAACGTGGGGTTAATTCATCTCAGTTGATCCTTGATTCATTTGGCAAAGTTCAGGTACTCACTACTAAAAGACTTGGTTTCGACCAAGGATTAAGACTAAAACATGTCAATGGAGATCTCTTTTGAAATGTTGGTAGTTCGAAACTAGTCTCAATTGTCTGGGAAACCAGCCCTAAAATAACAAAATAAAAAGATATACAGAAAGACTGGGGGGGCGGGGCAAGAACGTGTTCCCGTAGTTACAGTTACCGAGGGATCCCGTAGTTACAGTTACCAAGGGATCCCGTAGTTACAGTTAAACTTCTGTTCATTTTTCTTTCTAAAACTAGGCCTTAAACAGATACCCCAAGACTTGTTTGTAAGGCACCTAATGCTGTTTTGAAAATGACTGACTATTTCGTTGGAATAATATTCTATAAAGTTGTCATGTGTTCACTACMTATGATTGGATCTAAGAAAAACAACAATTAATACTTTCGTGAGTTTTAACTCGTTTCCAGAACATGATTCAGTCTTTCTGTACATGACTTCTTGTCTTCTTTGTGTTACTTCCTGATGACGTGTTTAAAAACAGCGTACATCCGTACGTACACGCCATGTATTTCACTGATTAGTGTTTAAAACGTTAAACCACCACTTGTGGCTAGACGGTATGCAGCATGTGTTCTACGGAGGGCTGAGTGTCTGCAGGTTTTCGCTCCTCACTTGGTACTCGATTGATGAATCAAGGTCCCCAATTAGTAAGGAACTCCCCTCACCTGGTTGTCTAGGTCTTAAAAAGGAACAACCAGCAGACACTAGGCCCTCCATGGAATGAGTTTGACACCCCTGGTATACAGCAACGGTAAAAAAAAAAGTTGCACGTTAGAGTCGGGTAGAATATTAGCATTTCAGCTAACCCCAACAACCCTTTTCCTAACCTTAACCTAATATTCCTAACCTGCTAGGAAGTCAATTCTGTCTGTAGCTGTATACGATCTAGTCAAAACCATCAGAGGCTCCAGAAATGAGAAATGAAGCTTAAAAACTACCAAAACACATTGGTCCATTTGTTGGCTTGTCAATGACCCATTACCCATCATGCTGTAAACAGTACTGTGTGAGCTTTAACACATTGGGATATTGGAGCCAGGGTCAACGTTCTCTTAGAGAATAACAAAACACAGCCACTTTGTTTGAACAGGAGGAGCACGGTTGGGCTCAATTCCATTTCAATTCAGACAAYGAAGTTCCAATTCCAATTGAGAATTCCTGTTTGTTTCCTGAATTGGAATGGAGCTCAACCRTGACGAGCAGCTGATAGAAGTCCACTATGATTCCAGTGTGTTGGTGGGACTGAGTTCATTGATGAGTTGAACGGTTATAGAAACCTGTCATTATTCTACAACTGAACGGATTGATCCCTATCAGAACGGTACTGGACCCATATCCCCATATAATATGGGTTTTACAACAAACAAAAAATTAAAAATAAACAACAAAAAGTCTGGTTTGCCAACAGAATTTAGAGTGAGACAAAATCTAAAATAAAAAGAAGTTCAATAAGTCTGTCTATAGGACAGAGGATAGTCACCATAATATCTGTACACCTTCTACAATATTCATGTTCATTATGAATATTAATAATGACAGAAGTGCATTCACTTTCATTTATACAAACATCTTCCTTCTGATTCACTTTGTTGTTGTTTTTTGTTGTTGCAACTTTTTTGTTTTTTTGAAACGACTGTACTTCTTTAAACGTCATCAACAGGACAGTTGATTAGTGAGTCAAATGTTTTCTGTACATGTAAAGGTGGAGTGATGACTGCGTCCCAAATGGCACCATTCCCTACCTAGTGCACTACTTTTTTTTACCACATACAAAGTAGTGCACTGCATAGGGAACAGTTTGACATTTGGGACGCAGTTACGACCTCCATTCAGAGAGCTTATCAGGCGTTTAGCCTCAGAGACTGGTCCTCTCTCCTCCGGGACGAGATATCGATGTCTATTGAGTCTTTCCCCACGATGAGACGCAACCGTTTCGCCGGCGGGAGTGGAATGAAATCGTCCTCAAACTCATCGTCAAAGTAGTCATCGTCGTCATCCTCCTCCTCCTCTTCCTCCTCCTCCTCAGACGAAGACTCGTCTACCACAACGTTGTGCACCCTGTGCCCCCTGTGTCTCCCACCGTTCCTGGCTTCCAGGCCGAAGGCCCCACCACCAGACCGCACCCCTCCGTGTCCCCTCTGTTGTCGGTGTGCGTCTGGGTCCGGCCGTCGTCCTCCCTCTTCAGCTGGATCTTCAGCTTGGTGGAGCTGCTGGTGCTGTGGAGTCCGGGAGGCCCAAACCCGTTCAGCTTGGACACGTGGTAGGAGCTGCAGGAARTGCCGTTCTCCCTGTCCTGAGACGGGTCCTTCCTGAACATGATGCTGATCTTGGACGTTGATGAGGAGGATGATGACGAAGAGGAGTTGACCGGGGGTTGGGCGGTAGGCTGCGGTGTAGTCGTGGTGCTGCTAGCCTGTTGCTGCGTGCTGATTGGCTCGCTGGGCTCGTTGGTCTTGCTGCTGCTGCTGTCTCTGCGCCGGCGGAGAGTCAGTTTGGGGATCCCTCCGCTGTTCTCCAGGATCAGCTGGGCATCGTAGCGCGTGATCCGCTGTTTCTTCTTCCCTTTGCTCTGCGCCCTGTCCCCCCTGTGGCTCCGGTAACCTCCCTTCCCTTTATGCCTACTGCGTTTCTCCCTCCCCTTGTCCCTGTTCCTGTCCTTCCCCCGCTCCCTCCGGAGGGGCTCGCTCCCATTGTGGTCCCAGTGGCGCTCTGGGACAGAGAGGCCCAGCAGCATCCTGTCGCAGTCCGCCGTGTCGGCAGTACTGTGGTGGTGACGGGGTTGTTGGGAGYCCGCCACCGGGGCCACCGCTACCGGCGTGAACAGCTCGCCGTATGACGAGTCCTCGCGCTTTATCGTCCGTTCGGGCCGGAGCTGGGTGAGCTGGCTGCGTCTGGTACAGACCCCTCTGCTTGTGTAGCCGGCATCCAGACCTCCACCCAGCTCCGAGCCCAGCCCMTGGCCCAGGTACTCCTCCAGGTCAGCAGGCTCAGTTTTAATCTCCACCCCTCCAGGGACGGTGCTGTGGCCCTCCAGCCCCCCAGGCTCCAGTTTAACCCCAGCTGACCCGGCTACAGCCTCCTGGACCTTTACCAGGGTCCTGGTGGACCTGCGAGTCCTGTAAGTGCAAGGCTGGCTCTGGCTGCCCTCGCAGACTGCCGGGGTGCTGTTCTCCTTGGCCGCATGGCGGGTCAGACACCCCCGCTGGCCCAGGGCTGTCTGGACTGGTGCATCCTTCTCCTTCTTCACCGACACGCCCCCTTTACACAGCGACAACGTCCTGGGCTCCCGGAGACCCAGGCGACCAGGCCCGGTGGTACCCAGCACCTCCCCTCGGGCCCCTAACGATGCTGCAGCTGCCTTGGGCTCGAACTCTACCCGTCTCGCTTCGACATCTACTTCTCGAACCGCACCTTGGACGAGCGAAGCTTTGGCCGGGTTTGGATCGGAGTCTCTTTGGTACCTGTTAGTGTTCTAGCACTTTGTTAGGAAGGTGAGGTAGAGGTAGGTGCTCTGGACAAGAGACTGTCTTCTTTGAGTCGTGGTTCTCGCTGAACTGCATACTGGAGGAAGTTGATTTCTCCAGCCTGAGGGGGGAGAAGAGAAACCTAACATCAGATCATTCCTAACTTCCTATTTCAAAAATCGTTCATTATTCCAAGCGTCACTGTTAAAATTGTGGTGTCGGTTTAACACATTTAAAAAACAGAAAGAAATCAGCATACGGCGAAATTCTAACAATACAAAGCGGGGGCCAGAGGATCCACCTAAAACCCCAACTGGACGCCTGAAAGGCAGCCCCGACCTCCGAACCCAACCTTTCTTAGCTGAACGGAACCGCCGACCATCCGACCCCCAATCCTTTCTTACTGAACGACCCGGACTCCGAACCCAACCTGTTCTAAACGTGTGTTGTGCTTGGTATCGTCCTGAGAGTCTATTCGGTGTGGGCCCACAGTCGGCTGTCGGAGTCCTGCTGCCCTTCTCCGCCTCCATCTTCTTCATCGCCGGTCAGGCGCCTTGTCCGTCCCCCGTAACCCGTATTGCTGTTGATCACCGGAGCCTCGCGGCAGCCCGCTTTGGATTGCAAAGCGCC
Source organism: Salvelinus sp. IW2-2015 (assembly GCF_002910315.2). Taxonomy (NCBI): domain Eukaryota; kingdom Metazoa; phylum Chordata; class Actinopteri; order Salmoniformes; family Salmonidae; genus Salvelinus; species Salvelinus sp. IW2-2015. The sequence continues at coordinate 53,094,795 of NC_036848.1, forward strand.
AGTGAGACGTCTGCCAGACGGAACCAAACAAAAAAGACAGTGAAGTTCCACAAACTAATATCCTTTCAGGTAATACCTGTTGTTATATTCCTTCAGCCATATCGATAAACCTGCGTATTGAAGTGATTTTATTTTTTCTATTAATGTGTGCCCATCTGCGTCGGCATGACATCAAATTATTTAAATAAAAAGGATGGACACCAACAGATTTTGTTGTTAATCTCAATCAGTACAATAAAGGACGTAAGACCATACATACGTTTCAAATTATAGGCATTCACAATATTGCATTGGTCTCCCCAATAGAATCCTCGCCGTATAACAGAGAATCTCCTTCTCCTGGTTCGATATGTCCTTAGCGACTTGACACAGCTCGTGTCCACGACCCGTCGACCACTAAACTGAGACACCAACACGAATTCATTTAAGCACCTTCACATCTAGAGTACCCAATACAACGTTAGAGATTTCCTTAAACACCTTGCAGTCCCATCTACGATAGCACAACTATCAACGTTAAGAGATCATTTAACATCTTAGCATCTAGATACACAACTACAATACTGTTAGAGATTCATATTAAACACTTCAGCCATCTAGATACATCAACTACAACTGTTAGATTGATCATTTTACCACGTTCAGCCATCTAGATACACAACCTAACAACTGTTTATGACGGATTCATGTTTAACACCTCTCAGCCATCTAGATACACTAAACTGTTTAGAGATCCATTTAAAACACCTCAGGCCTCACTAGTTACACAACTAAAGATTTAGGAAGATTCATTAAAACCTTCAGTCCATCTAGAATACACAACTACACTGCTTAGAGATTCATTCTTAACAACTTCAGCCATCTAGATACACACAACTACAATTGTTAGAGATCCTATTTAACACCTTTCCAGCCCATCTAGAACACACACTACAATGTTAGAGATTCATATTACAACCCCCCCGCCCCCTTCAGCCATCTAGATAACACACTACAACTGTTAGACTGCAATTCATTTAACACCTCAGCCATCTAGATAACACAAACTACAAACTGTTAGAATTCCATTAGAACACCTTCAGCCATCTAGATACACAACCAACTGTTAGAGATTCATAACAGCCTTCAGCCATCTAAGAATACACAACTACAAACTGTTAGAGATTGCATTTTAACAACTCAGCCATCTAGATACACAACTACAACATGTTACGACGATTCATCTTAAACATCTCAGGAACTATTAAGATACATCAACTACAACCTGGTTAGAGATCATGCTAACACCTGCAGACATCTTAGAAACAGCAACTACAACGTTAGAGATTCCATATTAAAACACTCTTCAGCCATCTAGATGACATCAACTTACTATGTCTAGATTCATTTAAACACCTTCAGCCGATCTTAGATACACAACTAATACAGACTGTTAGACGGATTCATTAAACACCTTCAGCCATCTAATACACCAGACTACAACCTGTTAGAGATTCATTAACACCTTCACCATCTACGATAACACAAATCCAACTGTAGTAGATCATTTACAACACCTTGCAGCCATTAGATCACAACTACAACTGTTAGCGATTCATTTGAAACCCTTCAGCCATCTAGATGACACAACTACAACGTTAGAGATTCATTAAACACCTTCAGCCACTAGATACACAACTACGACTTGTTAGAATGAATCCAGTTAGAACACGTTCAGCCCTTCTACGATTACACAACTACACACTTGTTAGATGATTCATTCTGAACACACCTTCAGCCATGCTAGATAACCAACACAACTGTGTAAGATTCATTTAAACACTGCAGCCATCTAGATACACAACTACAACTGTAAAAGATTCATTTAACACCTTCAAGCATCAGATAGCACAACTACAAACTGTTTTAGAGATTCATTTTAAACACCGTTCAGCCATCTAGATACACGCAACTCACAACGTTAGAGATTGATTTAAACACTTACCTCTAGATAGACACAACACAACTGTTAGGAGATCATTTAAACACCTTTCACTCATGCTAGATGACCCAACGGTACTAACTGCTACGAGATCTCATTTACCTTCAACATCTAGATACACAACTACAACTGCTTTACGATCATTTACACCTGCAGCCATTCTAGGATAGCACAACTACAGCCACTGTTAGAGATTCATTTAACACCGTTTCAGCCATCTAGAATACATCAATCTACAACTGTTAGAGATTCATTAAACTAGACAGCCTGTCAGCCTTCTAGATAGCTAGCAACTAAAACAACTGTTAGAGATTCATTTAAACACCTCAGCTATCTAGATACACAACTACAACTGTTATGAAGATTCATTTAACAACCGTCAGCCATCTTAGATACATCCAATACAACGTTTAGAGATTGCAATTAGACACCGCAGCGCACTAGACTCACAGTAAAACTGATTAGAGAGTTCATTTAAACACCCTTCCCAACCATCTAGATACACAACTACAACATGTTAGAGAATTCATTTAAACACCTCCAGCCATCTAGATACACAACTACACTTGTTAGAGATTCATTAAACACCTTCAGCCATCTAGATTACACAACTAACAACTGTAGATGATTGCATTGAAAACCTCAGGCCTTCTAGATACCTAACTACAACGTTAGGAGATTCATTTTTACACCTCAAGCATCTCAGATCACACAACTACAACTGTTAGAAATTTAATTTTACACTCCGCGCATCCTAGATACACAAATCTAGCACACTTTAGAGATTCATTTTAACACCTTCAGCCATCGAGGATACATCAACTACAACTGTAGAGATTCCCAATTTAACACCTTCAGCCATCTAATATCACAACTCCAACCTGTTAGACAGATCATTAAACACGTCAGCCATCTAGATACACAACTACACTTAGAGGATTCATTTAACACCTTCAGCCATCTAGAGTACACAAGCTACGAACTGTTAGAGCATTCATTTAACACCTTCAGCCATCTAGATACACTCAACTACAACTGTTAGAGATCATTGTAAACACTCAGCGCATGCTAGATAACACAACTACAATGTTAGAGATTCATTTAACACCTTCAAGATCTAGAATACACAACTACACACGTAGGCGATCATCGTTAAACACCTCAGCCATCTAGGATACACAACTACATACTGTAGAGAATTCATTAACATCTCTTCAGCCATCTAAGATCTCACAAACTTACAACTGTAGCAGATCATTTAACACCCGTTCGATGCCATCTTAGAATACACATACTACAACTGTTAGAGATTCATTAAACACTTCAGCCATCTAGATACAGCAACTCCAACTGGTAGAGATCTATTGTAACATCCTTCAGCCATCTTAGATACGAGCAACTACAACTGTTTGAAGATTCATTTAAAAGCACCTTCGGCCATCCTAGATACACAAACTAAACTGCTTAGAGGAATGCATTTACCACCTTCAGTACATCTAGGATACACAACTAAACTGTTAAATCTTCATTTATAAACACCTTCAGTCCATCTAGATACACAACTACGAAACGTTAGAGATTGCATTTAAACACTTTCAGAGCTCTAGATACACAAGTCTACACATGTAGAGATTCATTTAAACACATTCAGCCATCTTGATACACAACTACAACTTGGTTAGAGATTCTTAAACACGCTTCAGCCGATCAGAACACAACTACAACCTGTTAGAGATTCATTATACAGCTCAGTCAATGCTTAGATAACACAGATACAACTGTTAGAGGCGTTCATGTTAAACCACTTTCAGCCATCTAGATACAGCCAACTACAACTTTAAGGATCATTTAAACGACTTCAGCATCTAGATACACACGACAAACAACTTTAGAGATTCATTTAAATAGCCATCTACTGTACACAATACAACTGTTAGAGATGATTTAAACACCTCAGCCTCTAGATACACAATACAATGAGAAGATTCATGTTAAACAACTCACCATCTAGACTACAGCAATACAAAGTAAAGAGTCATTTACACCTCCCTCTGAATCACACTAAATGTTAGATAGACATGAAGAACCTACAGCCAACTAGAACAACAAACGTAGTTCATAAACACTTCAACCCTAAGAAACACTACACGTTAAGATCAGTAAAATCAGCATCTAGATCAACCAAACGTTAAGATTAGACCACCACTGATAGACAACAAGATCACACAAAACCCCACTAAAGGATAAATTAACACATTCACCATCTAATACCACTCAACTACCAACTGTTAGAGATTCATTTAAACACCGTCAGTCCATCTAGATACACAACCTACAAACTGGTTAGAGATCTCATTTAAACATCCTTCAGGCCCACTCGATACACAACCTACAACTGTTAGAGATTCTTTAAGAACCGTCAGCCACTAGATACACAGACTACAACTGTTAGAGATCATTTACACCGGCAGCCATTCTAGATACACCGAATACAACTGTTAGAGTTCATTGTATAACACCTTTTCAGTCATCTGAGATAAACAACAACAACTGTTAGACGACTCATTTAAACACCTTCACCATCTAGATACATCAACTACTGCTTTAGAGGATTCATTTAAACCACCTTCAGCCATCTAATACACAACTACAAACTGTAGAGATTCATTAAAAACTTCAGCCTTACCCTAGAAACAGTCAACGACAAGCTGTTAGAGATCATTTTACCACCTGTCAGCCCTCTAGATCACACAACTACAACTGTTAGAAATTCCATTTACATCCTTGCAGCCTCTAGATACAGCAACTCAACTGTTAGAGATCAGTGTTTACAAACACCTTCAGCATGCTAGATACACAACGTACAACTGTTAGAGATTCCATTTTACACTTCAGCCATCTGGATACACACTACACTTTAGAGATTTTCATTTAACACCTGTCAGCCATTAGATACACAACACAACTGTTTAAAGCTCATATAAAACACCTGCAGCCTCTAGATACACAACTCCTAACTGTTATGACGATGTCATGTTTCAACCCTTCAAGCCATCTAGATATCCAACACAACTGTTAGAAATTCTGTTACACCTTTCAGCCACTCTAGATACACAACTACACTGTTAGAGATTCATTTTAACGAACCTAGCCATGCTACGATACACAACTACAACTGTAGAGATTACATTTTACACCTTCAAAGCATCTAGATACACGAAACAAACCTGTTAGAGATTCATTTACACCTCAGCCATCTAGATACACAACGTTACAACTGTTAGAGATTCATAAACACCTTCACACATCTAGATCACACCCTACAGACTGTAGAGATCATTTACACTTCAGCCATCTAGATGACACAACTACAAACGTTAGAGATTCGTTTAACACTGTCAGCCATCTAGATACACAACTACAACTGTTTAGAGATTCATTAAACACTCTAGCCATCTATATACACAACTACAAGCTGTTAGAGAGTTCATTTAAACACCTTCCCAGCATCGTATCGAATACAGCAACCTACAACTGTTAGAGATTCAATAACAACCTTTCGCCATCTAATACACACTACAAACTGTTAAGAGAATCATTAACAACTTCAGCCATCTAAGACTACACGCAAAACTACAAATGTTAAGAGAATTCATTTCAAAAACACTTTAAGCCATCTAGATACCCCAGCTACAACGTTTAGAACCCAGGATCCGTATGTACAACGAGTCTCTGAGAATACGTGCTGATCCTAGATCAGTTTAACATTTTAGATGACTGCTTTACCTGTCTGTTTATTATCTATACAGTCACTTTAACCCTACTACAATGATCACTGCTGTTACTGTCTGTTTATAATCTAATACATAGTCACTTTATCCCCGTACCTACATGTACACTGCTGTTACTGGTCTGATTTATTATCTATCACGTCACTTAACCCACCTACATGTACATGGCTGTTACTGTCTGTCTAATATCTACTATATAGGCCACTTACTGCCTACGCTACCAGTGTACACGCTGTTCTTGTCTGTTTATTATTCTATAGATTCAACTTTTTACCCCTACCTTACCATGTTACACTCGCTGTTACTGCTGTTTTATATCTATACAGGTCACTTACCCCGTACCTTAACATGTAGCAAGAAACTGCCTGTTATGTCTGTTTTATTATCTGAAGCAGTCACTTTACCCCTACCCTTACCATGTAACACTGCGTTCACTCGTTCTGGTTTATTACTTAACGTCCACTTACCCCGTACCTACATGTGACCACTGGTGTTACTTTACTGTATTATCTATACATGTCACTTACCACCTACCTACATGTAACACTGCGCACTGTCTGTTATATCTGAGTACAGTCACTTCTTACCCCTACCTTACATGTACACTTGCTGTCTACTGTCGTTTATATCCTATACAATAGTCGACTTTACCGCCACCTACATGTACAGCTTGCGTACAATCCTTGTTTACTATCTAACAAGTCACTCAGTTACCCCTACCTACATGTTACATTCTTGCTCGCTAACGGTTCGTTAATTATCTACTTACAGTCACTTTAAGACCCACCTACATGTACAAATGCTGTGACTATCTGTATTATCTATAAGCAGCTCATCTTACACCTACGTCTACATTACACTGCTGTTACTGGTCTGGTTTATTATCTATAGCGACCACTTTACCCCTAAACCTACATGTAAACTGCTTCGTTTACTGTCTGTTATAATTATCTATACAGTGCACTTTTACCCCCTACCTCCATGTACACTAGGCTGTTACTCGTCTAGTTATTACTATGACAGTACCCTTAGCCCTACCTACATAGTACACGCTGCTGTTACTGTTTGGTTTATTATCATATACAGTCCCTTACCCCTAACCATACATGTACACTGCTGTTACTGTCTGTTTATTATCTATAGCAGTCACTTTCACTACCTACATGTAACACTGCTGTTACGCTCTGTTTATTACGTAACATAGTTGTACTTACCCCTACCGTACATGTACAACCTGCTGTAAGTCTGTTATTATCTATACAGTCACTGTAAACCCTACCTACATGTTACAGGGCTTTACTGATTGTTGTTATTACTATACAGGTACGTTACCCCCTACCATACATGTATACTCTGTTACTGTCAGTATTAGCTATAACATTCATTACCCTCCCGTACGATGTACACGGCTGTCTACTACTCTGTTTACTACATACATATCAGCTTTACCCTACCTACCTGTACACTGCTGTTCTGTCTGTTTTTTCATCTACATAGTGCACTTTACGCCTACACATGTAGCACTGCGCTACTGTCTGTATTATATCTATACATGTCACTTTACCCCTACCCTACATGTACAACTGTCTGTACCTCTTGTTACTATCTATCCACATAGTCACTTTACCCCTACTTACTATTGTAAAGCTGACTGCTACTGTCCCTGGTTTATTATCTAATACAGTACTTAACCCCGACGCCTAACATGTACCTTGCTGTCTGTCTGTGTTATTATCTAGACAGTCCTTAACCTCACTACATTACACTGCTGTTACTGATCTTTATATTATCTTCAGTCACTCTTACCCCTACCTACAGGTACCACTCTGTACGGTCTGTTTATTATCTATACAGTCATTACCCTACCTACATGTACGCTGCTGTTTCACTGTCTGTTTATACTATACACGTCACTTTTACCCCTACTACATGTACAACTGCGTTACTGTCTGTTTATTATCTATAGCACGGTCAATTTACCCCTACCTACATCTCCACCTCGCCGTGTTACTGTCTGTCTTATTTATCTATACAGTCACTTACCCCTACCCCTACATGTCCAACTTGCTGTTAACTGTCATGTTTATTATTTATACATCACTTTACGCTCCTACCTACAGTACACGCTGTTTAACTGTCTATTTACTACACAGTCACTTTACTCCTACCTACATGTACAGCTGTGTTACTGCTTCTCTGTTTACTATCTATACATAGTCACTTTACCCTAACCTACACTGTTACACTGCTGTTACTGTCTTTATTATCCTACATAGTCCATTTATACTCCTACGTCAGTACCTGCGTTACGTCTGTTTATATCTACGTCACTTTAACACCCCTACCTGTTACACTGTACACTGCGCTGTACTCTACTTTTACTCATCTACATACATAGTCGACTTACCCCAAACTACATAGTACACGCTGCTTGCTCGCGGTCTGTTTATTATCTACTATCATCACTTTACCCCTAACAACATGTACACCTGCTGTTATGTCTGTATATCTATACCAGTCATTTAACCCTACTCCATGTACACGCTGCTGTTACTAATCTGTTATTATTTACATCACTTTACCCCTACCCCACATGTACAAAACTGCTTACTGTCTGTCTGATTATATACAGCATTTACCCCTACCTAATGTACACTGCTGTTTACTGCGTTTACTTACTATAAACAGGTCACTTTAAACCGCCTACCTACATGTACACGCTGTTACTGTCCTGTTATTATCGCTATACGAGTCACTTTACCCCACCTACATGTACAAATGATCTGCTGTTATTGTCTGTTTATTTATCTATAACAGTCACTTACCGCTCCTACGCCTACATATGTAAAATGCTGTTACCATCGTCTGTTTATTTATCTATAAGTCACTCTTACCCTTAAACTACAATATGTACACTGCTGTTACGTTTAATACTATACGCATTTACACCCCATACCCTACAATCGTACACCTGCTGTAAT
>NC_036848.1:53105713-53117496 GCF_002910315.2 Salvelinus sp. IW2-2015
CTGTTTATTATCTATACAGTCACCTTTACCCCTACCTACATGTACACTGCTGTTACTGTCTGTTTATTATCTATTACAGTCACTTACCCCTACCTACATGTACACTGCCTGTTACTGTCTGTTTATTATCTATACAGTCACTTTACCCCTACCTACATGTACACTGCTGCTACTGTCTGTTTATTATCTATACAGTCACTTTACCCCTACCTACATGTACACTGCTGTTACTGTCTGTTTATTATCTATACCAGTCACTTTACCCCTACCTACATGTACACTGCTGTTACTGTCTGTTATTATCTATACATAGTTACTTTACCCCTACCTACATGTACACTGCTGTTACTATCTGTTTATTATCTATATATAGTCACTTTACCCCTACCTACATGTACACTGCTGTTACTGTCTGTTTATTATCTATACATAGTTACTTTACCCATACCTACATGTACACTGCTGTTACTCTCGTGTTATTATCTATACATAGTCACTTTACCCCTACCTACATGTACACTGCTGTTACTGTCTGTTTATTATCTATACAGTCACTTTACCCCTACCTACATGTTACACTGCTGTTACTCTCTGTTTATTATCTATACATAGTCACTTTACCCCTACCTACATGTACACTGCTGTTACTGTCTGTTTATTATCTATACAGTCACTTTACCCACCTACATGTACACTGCTGTTACTGGTCTGTTTATTATCTATACAGTCACTTTACCCCTACCTACATGTACCACTGCTGTTACTGCTGTTTATTATCTATACAGTCACTTTACCCCTACCTACATGTACACTGCTGTTTACTGTCTGTTTATTATCTATACAGTCACTTACCCCTACCTACATGTACACTGCTGTTACTGTCTGTTTATTATCTATACAGTCACTTTACCCCTACCTACATGTACACTGCTGTTACTGTCTGTTATTATTCTATACATAGTCACTTTACCCCTACCTACATGTACACTGCTGTTACTGTCTGTTTATTATCTTACAGTCACTTTACCCCTACCTACATGTACACTGCTGTTACTATCTGTTTATTATCTATACAGTCACTTTACCCCTACCTACATGTACACTGCTGTGACTGTCTGTTTATTATCTACACATATTTACTTTACCCCTACCTACATGTACACTGCTGTTACTGTCTGTTTATTATCTATACAGTCACTTACCCCTACCTACATGTACACTGCTGTTACTGTCTGTTTATTATCTATACATAGTTACTTTACCCCTACCTACATGTACACTGCTGTTACTGTCTGTTTATTATCTATACAGTCACTTTACCCCTACCTACATGTACACTGCTGTTACTGTTTATTATCTATACAGTCACTTTACCCCTACCTACATGTACACAGCTGTTACTGTCTGTTTATTATCTTATACAGTCACTTTACCCCTACCTACATGTACACTGCTGTTTACTGTCTGTTTATTATCTTATACAGTCACTTTTACCCCTACCACATGTACACTGCTTTACTGTCTGTTATTATCTATACAGTCACTTTACCCCTACCTACATGTACACTGCTGTTACTGTCTGTTTATTATCTATACAGTCACTTTACCCCTACCTACATGTACACTGCTGTTACTGTCTGTTATTATCTATACATAGTCACTTTACCCCTACCTACATGTACACTGCTGTTACTATCTGTTTATTATCTATACAGTCACTTTACCCCTACCTACATGTACACTGCTGTTACTGTCTGTTTATTATCTATACAGTCACTTTAACCCCTACCTACATGTACACTGCTGTTACTGGTCTGTAATTATCATATATTAGTCACTTTACCCCTACCTACACATACAAATTACCTCGACTAACCTGTACACTGAATTGGTACCGGTACCCCCTGTATATAGCCTCGTTATTGTTATTATTATTATTATTTTTACTTTCGTTTATTTGTTCATATTTTCTTAATTCTATTTCTTAACAAACTGCATTGTTGGTTAAGGACTTTTAATTAAGCATTTCACAGTAAGGTCTACCTACACCTGTTGTATTCGGCGCATGTGACAAAATACAATTTTTGAATAGGATTATATCTAGGGGAAGGACATGAATCAGTACTTTATAAATACAGACCCTGAGGTAACCTTCATCACAGGTGGGAGGAATCCACAACTGAAGTGAACAAAGCAAAGAAAGAATTTCAAAACGTTTAATGAAGGGGACATGTTCCCACAAACTTGGTTAAGGCATGTTTTACCAGTCTTTTTGTCACCAAGGAAAAAATAAATAAATGACATTACAAATAATAATATATTTTTTGTCTGTGTGTGAACCACCCTCTTTCTCCATCTTAAATCAATACACCAAGTGTTATGTGTTAACCTCATTCCACACCAAGGGTAGTAGGCTATTGTATTGAGCCCTGGGCTTCATCACTCTCACCAAGGGTAGCAGCCTATTGTATTGAGCCCTGGGCTTCATCACTCTCACCAAGGGTAGCAGCCTATTGTATTGAGCCCTTGGGCTTCATCACTCTCACCAAGGGTAGCAGCCTATTGTATTGAGCCCTGTGCTTTCAGCACTCTCACCAAGGGTAGCAGCCTATTGTATTGAGCCCTGGGCTTCAACACTCTCACCAAGGGTAGCAGCCTATTGTATTGAGCCCTGGGCTTCATCACACTCAACAAGGGTAGCAGCCTATTGTATTGAGCCCTGGGCTTCATCACTCTCAACAAGGGTAGCAGCCTATTGTATTGACCCTGGGCTTCATCACACTCAACAAGGGTAGCAGCCTATGTATTGAGCCCTGGCTCATCACTCTCAACAAGGGTAGCAGCCTATTGTATTGAGCCCTGGGCTTCATCACTCTCACCGAAGGTAGCAGCCTATTGTATTGAGCCCTGGGCTTCGTCACTCTCACCAAGGGTAGCAGCCTATTGTATTGAGGCCCTGGGCTTCAGCACTCTCACCAAGGGTAGCAGCCTATTGTATTGAGCCCTGGGCTTCATTCACTCTCACCAAGGGTAGCAGCCTATTGTTATTGAGCCCTGGGCTTCATCACTTCACCAAGGGTAGCAGGCCTATTGTATTGAGCCCTGGGATTCGTCACTCTCACCAAGGTAGCAGCCTATTGATTGAGCCCTGGATTCATCACTCTCACCAAGGGTAGAAGCCTATTGTATTGAGCCCTGGGATTCGTCACTCTCACCAAGGTAGCAGCCTATTGTATTGAGCCCTGGGCTTCGTCACTCTCACCAAGGGTAGTAGCCTTTGTATTGAGCCCTGGCTTCGTCACTATCCACCAAGGGTAGCAGCCTATTGTTATTGAGCCCTGGGCTCGTCACTATCAACAAGGTAGCAGCCTATGTATTGAGCCCTGGGATTCGTCACACTCACCAAGGTTAGCAGCCTATTGTATTGAGCCCTGGGCTTCATCACTCTCACCAAGGGTAGCAGGCCTATGTATTTGAGCCTGGGCTTCGTCACACTCACCAAGGTTAGCAGCCTATTGATAATGAGCCCTGGGATTCATTCACTCTCACCAAGGTTAGCAGGCCTATTGTATTGAGCCCTGGGATTTGTCACATCACTCTCACCAAGGGTAGCAGCCTATTGTATTGAGCCCTGGGCTTCGTCACTCACCTTGCAATTTGGCCGGCAATCTGAAAAAAACAAAGCAACACAGAAGATTAGGATCCCAGTTTCCTCACAGAGAGAGACTGCAGCATAACTTGAATTGGCCTTCTGGAACACTGACCTAAGGACGCGCCCTAAATGGCACCCTAGTCCTTATTTAGTGCACTACTTTTGACCAGAGTTGGCACCCTATTCCTTATTTAGTGCACTACTTTTGACCAGAGTCTGATATTAAACACCTATTATCTGTTTCTGTTGGAGACGGACCCAAACATCCATTGTAAACTGCCCAGAATAAATCTGTCCATTGTAAACTGCCCAGAATAAATCTGTCCATTGTAAACTGCCCAGAATAAATCTGTCCATTGTAACTGCCCAGAATAAATCTGTCCATTGTAAACTGCCCAGAATAAATCTGTCCATTGTAACTGCCCAGAATAAATCTGTCCATTGTAACTGCCCAGAATAAATCTGTCCATTGTAACTGCCCAGAATAAATCTATCTGTAAACTTTATTTGGGAGAGCTGGCTGTATTTTTCATGTAAGTTGGTTTACTTGCTGTATTTTGATTCATTTAAGATGTGGTGTAGTAATTTACACAGGTAAGTGAATGAAGATGTCGTTGGTATTTCCAATGACAACCTGTACTGTGTTGTCAGTGGAGACGTACCGTGGTTGATGAAGGCTGCAGGCCCCAGCCACAGCTGAGCACAGTTCTTGCGTGTTGAGTACATGACACTGAAGTCATTCTCCCCGTGACGCAGCAACATGTTCTCCTCGCTCTCCGACAGCTCGGCGATGCAGCCCACCAAGTACTCAATCTTATCGTTCCTTTTCCTGAAGTACAAGAGAAAGAAAGAGAGAAAGAAAGAAAGAGAGAAGGAAAGAAAGAAAGAAAGAGAGAAGGAAAGAAAGAAAGAAATGTCGATCCAAATAAGAGACGTGATCAATACGACACAGAAAATCAAGGACTAAAGAGCATAGTGATTTTAGTGGTTTGAGAGAAGGTCTGTCCATTTCAAAGATGATGTCAGAACAGCAGGAAGTGTGACGGTCGGTCCATTTCAACGACGATGATGATGTCAGAACAACAGGAAGTGTGACGGTCGGTCCATTTCAACGACGATGATGATGATGTCAGAACAGCAGGAAGTGTGACGGTCGGTCCATTTCAACGACGGTGATGTCAGAACAACAGGAAGTGTGAAGAAGAAAAACCAACGTTCCTCACCATTCCTTTGTTGCCACGATCTTGGCTCCGTTCTGCTCTGAGGAGTAGCGGTTACACGGGAGAATCTCAAACCCACTGTCAGTCGCAAACATCCGGAGATACACAAATACCTGGAACAACATGGAAAACAACAACAGAGTTACAAGGAAAAGAAGGGACTGGATCTTGTGGATAACCAACCTAATAAAAGGTATGTTGTTAGATTTTATTTCACCTTTATTTTACTAGGCAAGTCAGTTAAGAACAAATACTTATTTTCAATGACGGCCTAGGAACAGTGGGTTAACTGCCTTGTTCAGGGGCATAACAACAGATTTATACCTTGTCAGCTCAGGGATTTGAACTTGCAACCTTTCGGTTACTAGTCCAACCCTCTAACCACTAGGCTACCCTGCCGCCTAGTGGTTAGAGCGTTGATTGGTGCAGGCTCTACTTAACTAGTTAAAAAATTATAAATTAAGTCAGTTAAGAACAAATTCCTATTTTACAATGACGGCCTACACCCGAGCCAACCCCTAACCTGAACGACGCCGGGCCAATTGTGAGCCGCCCAATAGGACTCCCAATCACGGCCGGTTGTGATACAGCCTGGAATCGAACCGGGGTCTGTAGTACCTTAGACCGCTGCACCACTCGGGAGCCCTTCATAATGACTGTTCATCAGCCCAGCACCCCATCAATAAGAGATATGCGTTTCACTATCAACCGTGCTACTTGTGGCGTGCATCCCAAATGACATAGTGCACTACTTTTCACCAGAGTCCTATATGTGACCTGGCAGGAGGGTGTCATTTGTGACTCTGTGGTGTTGTAATCTCACATGCTGTTTGAAGAGCTTCTCCTGGGCTTTAGACTTGTGTAGGATGTGGTGTCTGGACCAGTCTCCAGWGGTGAGTGCTCTGAAAGCCTTCTCCAGGTTGTCATGCTTCTTGAACCGCTCAATAATCTCCTTCAGCTCTTCCTGTCTTCCCTTGATTGGTCGAAACCTGTCACGACATCACAGGTGTCATGAATAACAACAAAACATTCCGGGTTTCCAAATACAATTCATATTATCAAAAGTTCTAGAAGGAAGACTATAAGTGGATAAGAGACAACATTTCCTGATGCATTCTAAAGTGCTCATTGTGAGTACCTGCCAGAGGTGTGGACTCTAGTTCACATGACTTGGACTCGAGTCACAATGACTTGGGACTCGAGTCACATGACTGGTCGACGCACATCGATGTCACAGACTTGCTGAGTCTGATGATCGGTCACAATGACTGGTCAACTGGACTCGAGGTCACGATGACTATGCCTGACTTGACTCAGTCAGATCATCACAATTGACTCCAAAATTAAATAAACAAGTAGGTAAAATTCGGAGAGCAATCGTTACATTACTTGTGCACAATGGAAATTGTTAATAATAATAATAATAAAGCCTTTAATTTGTTATGTCTTCTGCATCGCAGTTTGAGAAGTGAAGTGGCAAGGCTGTTTCAGTAGCCGTTGCTAACTAGGTTAGCAAATGACTAGACTCCATAGACATCCAGTCATTGAGCTAACGCTAGCTAGGCAAACCTTCAAAACTGCACGCCATGACATACAACATATAGTCCATGAGTATAATTGCCAAATCTCACTCTTAATCAGTCTAGTTTAGCGACCGGATTGTAAATGAGGGCTTAGTCAGGTCGTTAAGTTGGCTAGGCACGGGAACTGCGGCCCAGGTATTGGTTGAGGATGATGGGGTCAAGAGTCAGTTTAAGGTAAGGCCCAGACAGACCTGGTGTTCATCTTGTGTGTCTGGAAGCCCCAGGTATTGGTTGAGGATGAGGGTTAGGGGTCAGAGTCAGGTTTAAGGTTAAGGCCCCAGACAGACCTGGTGTTCATCTTGTGTGTCTGGAAGCCCAGGTAAGGGTCGAGGATGAGGCTGGTGGTGAGGTCATCGTGCTCACACAGCTCCTTAGCGGTCATCCCAGAGGACGGGATACAACGTCGCTCCGCCTCCAGGCTGGCCGCACTGAACCCTGGGAAAAACATGAGAGTAAATGAGTACGGTGAAGTTACCCCCTAGACCAGRGGTTCCTAAACTTTTCCATTCCGGGGAACACCAAGTCACATTCAAAAGCGCGACGACACCATTCTCGGAACCATTTTAACATGTCTTGGCAGTCAAATTGGTCAATTTTAGAAGTGAATGTAACAAATGAAAGGCGTTTTATTATTAACAATTTGCATTGTGAAACGTAATGTAATATTGATTATAATACCATTAATACTCCCAACTGTTATTAATTTTAAAAAGAACAATAAAAAAACATTTTGTAAAAATAATAAAAAATGTAATTGCGGACCACCTGCAGCACCACCGTGGACCTTGGTCAAATTATTATTATGATTTATAAATGTTTTCTAACAAAATGAATAACAATTGGGAGTGTAAAATCATAAGCAATGTTACATTACTTTTCACAATGCAAATTGTTAATAATAATAAAGCCTTTAATTTGTTATATTCACTGCAAAAATTGACCAAATTTGACCGCCAATATATTTAGTTAAAATGGTTCCGTGAATGGTGGAGCTTTTGACGGTGATTTGGTGTTCCCCGGGACGGAAAAAGGTTGGGAACTGCTCKCAAGACGCTGATCTTGTTGCATTTCCACTACTATTGGTTAAGGTTAGGATCAGTGGGTCATTCCATAGCGAAACATTTTGCAACAGAAAACTAAAATCTGTGCCGTTATTGGACAGTATCAAGTACACAGTAGGCCCTGTTTCAAAATGTTTTGTCCTAACTGAACGAGGCCCAGGGTCATTCACTAGGAAACAAACTGAACGAGGCCCAGGGTCATGCACTAGGAAACACACTGAACGAGGCCCAGGGTCATTCACTAGGAAACACACTGAACGAGGCCCAGGGTCATTCGCTAGGAAACACACTGAACGAGGCCCAGGGTCATTCGCTAGGAAACACGAATGACCTGGGCCTCGTTCAGTTTGTTTCCTAGCGAATGACCTGGGCCTGCGTTCAGTTTGTTTCCTAGCGAATGACCCTGGGCCTCGTTCAGTTTGTTTCCTTAGCGATGACCCTGGGCCTCGTTCAGTTTGTTTCCTAGCGAATGACCCTGGGCCTCGTTCAGTTTGTTTCCTAGCGAATGACCCTGGGCCTGTTCAGTTTGTTTCCTAGCGAATGACCCTGGGCCTCGTTCAGTTTGTTTCCTAGCGAATGACCCTGGCCCTCGTTCAGTTGTTTCCTAGGAATGACCCTGGGCTCGTTCAGTTTGTTTCCTAGCGAATGACCCTGGGCCTCGTTCAGTTGTTTCCTAGGAATGACCCTGGGCCTCGTTCAGTTTGTTTCCTAGTGAATGACCCTGGGCCTCGTTCAGTTTGTTTCCTAGCGAATGACCCTGGCCTCGTTCAGTGTGTTTCCTAGCGTGACCCTGGGCCTCGTTCAGTGGTTTCCTAGTGAATGACCCTGGGCTCGTTCAGTGTGTTTCCTAGTGCAATGACCCTGGGCCTCGTTCAGTTTGTTTCCTAGTGAATGACCCTGGGCCTCGTTCAGTTAGGCCAACAACATTTTGAACCAGGGCCTACTGTGTCATTGATACTGTCCAATAACGGCACAGATTTTTAGTTTTCTGTTGCAAAATGTTTCGCTATGGAATGACCCACTGATCCTACCTTAACCAATAGTAGTGGAAATGCAAACAAGATCAGCGTTTGTGAGCAGTTCCCAACCTTTTTCCGTCCCGGGGAACACCAAATCACCGTCAAAAGCTCCCCCATTCACGGAACCATTTTAACTAAATATATTGGCGGTCAAATTTGGTCAATTTTTGCAGTGAATATAACAAATTAAAGGCTTTATTATTATTAACATTTGCATTGTGAAAGTAATGTAACATTGCTTATGATTTTACACTCCCAATTGTTATTCATTTTGTTAGAAAAACATTTATAAATCATAATAATAATTTGACCAAGGTCCACGGTGGTGCTGCAGGTGGTCCGCAATTACATTTTTTATTATTTTTACAAAATGTTTTTTTATTGTTCTTTTTAAAATTAATAACAGTTGGGAGTATTAATGGTATTTAATCATATTACATTACGTTTCACAATGCAAATTGTTAATAAATAAACGCCTTCATTTGTTACATTCACTTCTAAAATTGACCATTTGACTGCCAAGACATGTAAAATGGTTCCGAGAATGGTGTCGTCGCGCTTTTGAATGTGACTTGGTGTTCCCCCGGAATGGAAAAGTTTAGGAACCGCTGGTCTAGGGGGTAACTTCACCGTACTCATTTACTCTCATGTTTTTCCAGGGTTCAGTGCGGCCAGCCTGGAGGCGGAGCGACGTTGTATCCCGTCCTCTGGAATGACCGCTAAGGAGCTGTGTGAGCACGATGACCTCACCACCAGCCTCATCCTCGACCCTTACCGGGCTTCCAGACACACAAGATGAACACCGGTCTGTCTGGGGCCTTAACCTTAAACCTGACTCTGACCCCTAACCCCTCATCCTCAACCAATACCTGGCTTCCAGACACACAAGATGAACACCAGGTCTGTCTGGGGCCTTAACCTTAACCTGACTCTGACCCCTCATCCTCAACCAATACCTGGGCTTCCCCTGCTAAACTCAAGACTGATTTTAAAGAGTGTGAGATTTTGGCAATTCAACTCATGGATATCATTTGTATGTCTGCGTGCAGTTTGAAGGTTGCTAGCTAGCGTTAGCTCAATGACTGGATGTCTATGGAGTTTCTAGTCATTGTGCTAACACTAGTTAGCAACGAGCTCCTGAAACAGCCTTCCCACTTCCTTCAAACTGCCATGCAGAGACATACAAATTAAAGGCTTTATTATTATTATTATTATTAACAATTTGCATTGTGAAAAGTAATGTAACATTGCTTATGATTTTACATTTCATTTAATTTTGGAGTCATGTGGACTCGAGTCCAAGTCATGTGACTCGAGTCCAAGTCATGTGACTCGAGTCCAAGTCATGTGACTCGAGTCCAAGTCATGTGACTCGAGTCCAAGTCATGTGACTCGAGTCCAATCATGTGACTCGAGTCCACACCTCTGGCAGGTACTCACAATGAGCACTTTAGAATGCATCAGGAAATGTTGTCTCTTCTCACTTATAGTCTTCCTTCTAGAACTTTTGATAATATGAATTGTATTTGGAAACCCGGAATGTTTTGTTGTTAATTCATGACACCTGTGATGTCGTGACAGGTTTCGACCAATCAAGGGAAGACAGGAAGAGCTGAAGGAGTTATTGAGCGGTTTAAGAAGCATGACACCTGGAGAAGGCTTTTCAGAGCACTCACCACTGGAGACTGGTCAGACACCACATCTACACAAGTCTAAAGCCAGGAGAAGCTCTTCAAACAGCATGTGAGATTACAACACCACAGAGTCACAAATGACACCCTCCTGCCAGGTCACATATAGGACTCCTGGTGAAAAGTAGTGCACTATGTCATTTGGGATGCACGCCACAAGTAGCACGGTTGATAGTGAAACGCATATCTCTTATTGATGGGGTGCTGGGCTGATGAACAGTCATTATGAAGGGCTCCCGAGTGGTGCAGCGGTCTAAGGTACTACAGACCCCGGTTCGATTCCAGGCTGTATCACAACCGGCCGTGATTGGGAGTCCTATTGGGCGGCTCACAATTGGCCCGGCGTCGTTCAGGTTAGGGGTTGGCTCGGGTGTAGGCCGTCATTGTAAAATAGGAATTTGTTCTTAACTGACTTAAATTTATAATTTTTTAACTAGTTAAGTTAGAGCCTGCACCCAATCAACGCTCCTAACCACTAGGCGGCAGGGTAGCCTAGTGGTTAGAGGGTTGGACTAGTAACCGAAGGTTGCAAGTTCAAATCCCTGAGCTGACAAGGTATAAAATCTGTTGTTATGCCCCTGAACAAGGCAGTTAACCCACTGTTTCCTAGGCCGTCATTGAAAATAAGTATTTGTTCTTAACTGCCTTGCCTAGTAAAATAAAGGTGAAATAAAATCTAACAACATACCTTTAATTAGGTTGGTTATCCACAAGATCCAGTCCCTTCTTTCCTTGTAACTCTGTTGTTGTTTTCCATGTTGTTCCAGGTATTTGTGTATCTCCGGATGTTTGCGACTGACAGTGGGTTTTTGAGATTCTCCCGTGTTAACCGCTACTCCTCTGAGCAGAACGGAGGCCAAGATGTGGCAACAAAGGAATGGTGAGGAACGTTGGTTTTTTCTTCTCACACTTCCTGTTGTTCTGACATCATCATGTCGTTGAAAATGGACCGACCGTCACACTTCCTGTTGTTCTGACATCATCATCATCGTCGTTGAAATGGACCGACCGTCACACTTCCTGTTGTTCTGACATCATCATCAATCGTCGTTGAAATGGACCGACCGTCACACTTCCTGTTTGTTCTGACATCATCATCATCGTCGTTGAAATGGACCCGACCGTCCACACTTCCTGTTGTTCTGACATCATCATCGTCGTTGAAATGGACGCGACCGTCACACTTCCTGTTGTTCTGACATCCCTCATCATCGTCGTTGAAAATGACCGACCGTCACACTTCCTGTTGTTCTGAACATCATCATCATCGTCGTTGAAATGGACCGACCGTCACACTTCCTGTTGTTCTGACATCATCATCATCGTCGTTGAAATGGACCGACCGTCACACTTCCTGTTGTTCTGACATCATTCATCGTCGTTTGAAATGGACCCGACCGTCACCTTCCTGTTGTTCTGACATCATCATCCGTTGAAATGGACCGACCGTCACACTTCCTGTGTTCTGACATCAACATCATGCGTCGTTGAAATGGACGACCGTCACACTTCTGCTGTTCTGACATCATCTTTGAAATGGGACAGACCTTCTCTCAA
>NC_036848.1:53119892-53135715 GCF_002910315.2 Salvelinus sp. IW2-2015
TGTTTCCTAGTGAATGACCCTGGCCTCTCAGTCTGTTTCCTAGTGAATGACCCTGGGCCTTGTTCAGTTTGTTTCCTAGTGAATGGCCCTGGGCCTCGTTCAGTTTGTTTCCTAGTGAATGACCCTGGGCCTCGTTCAGTTTGTTTCCTAGCGAATGACCCTGGGCCTTGTTCAGTTTGTTTCCTAGTGAATGACCCTGGGCCTCTCAGTCTGTTTCCTAGTGAATGACCCTGGGCCTCGTTCAGTTTGTTTCCTAGTGAATGACCCTGGGCCTCTCAGTTTGTTTCCTAGTGAATGACCCTGGGCCTCTCAGTCTGTTTCCTAGTGAATGACCCTGGGCCTTGTTCAGTTTGTTTCCTAGTGAATGGCCCTGGGCCTCGTTCAGTTTGTTTCCTAGTGAATGACCCTGGGCCTCGTTCAGTTTGTTTCCTAGCGTATGACCCTGGGCCGTCCTCGTTCAGTTTGTTTCCTAGTGAATGGCCCTGGGCCTCGTTCAGTTCTAGGAAACAAACTGAACGAGGCCCAGGGTCATTCACTAGGTAACAAACTGAACGAGGCCCAGGGTCATTCACTAGGAAACAAACTGAACCCAACGGACTGTAATGGTACGGATTTACCTGAACGTATCCAATAAGAAACTCTTTGTTTTTGCTGCAAAATGTTTTCCCATTGTAAAATGTTTTGATACGGTGTGCACTTATGAATGACCCACATATGATAGAATATATTCCCAGTCCCAGTACTCACGGCGGCTACATCTCCTGCTGCCAGTCCCTGGTCGGAGAGAGCTCCTCTGTGGGTGTAGCTGCTGCTGGGAGCGGGTCTGGCTCTGGCTCACGGGCTGCTGCTGGGAACGGGTCTGGCTCTGGCTCACGGGCTGCTGCTCACTGGTGGAGTACCTGCTGCCATTCAACACCATGCTCTTGGATTGGCCCAGCCACTTCATACCCACAAGCCCCCTGGTCCAGTTGCATTTAGTCTCTGAGTTGAGGGGAGCACTCAGAGTGGGGAAGACTGGAAGCTAGGGGCTGTCACCTGGGGTGGGAAGAGGAATGGATGAAGGCCCGGTTAGAGACCACACACACACCATCTCATTACATCATCCAGTCATACTGAAGAGAAGACATGGTCTCCACTCTTGACCGAAGCCATTGACGCCGCTACTTGTATGAAAAAGCTCAAACTGAGATCGCTGAACTCTTGTTTGGATTTGCTCTGTTTAGAACAGAGATGGTAACTAGGGTGTGGATTTGATCTGTTTAGAACAGAGATGGTAACTAGGGTGTAGGCCCCGATCAAAGTGTCTGCGTACCCACATATTCAGTCCGAGCCGGCCCTGGCCCTACGAGAAATTGTTACCCCCCCCCCCACCTTGTGAGCAAAGCACTAACCCCCCTCTCTCTTGACAGCAGAGAAAAAATGGTTTTAGAATTCATTTCCTGCAATTCTACACATTTTGCCATGGGACGAAGAGAAGATTTAGCAATTTTATAACTTCATGCAATTATACTGATTTTGCCAACAGGGCAGAGAGAAAAATGTGCAGTTTTACAGCTCAATTCCTGCAATTCTACACATTTTCCCACAGGGTGGAGAGAAATGTTTGCAGTTTTTAATATGATATTTGAGAGAAAATCAAAATCAAAAATGGGGTCGGTAATTCAACCATGATTACTACAAGTTTAAATAGCTAGCCGCTAGACTAACTTACTAATTTAATATTTTTTGCTGACAAGGGCTAATTGAGTGACTGTCAGTGAATGATATGAGACTGCTGATGCACAAGCACATGTATAAATTGCAACTTGTGTATTTGGTGAGATGGTGCTGCAACATGTCACCTGTGTAACTAGAGGTGCCTTGATCTCCTTTACTCCACACACACAGAAACACATACAAAGCTCTCCACTAGAGGTGACTTGATCTCCTTTACACCACACACACAGAAACACATACAAAGCTCTCAACTAGAGGTGACTTGATCTCCTTTACGCCACACACACAGAAACACATACAAAGCTCTCCAACTAGAGGTGACTTGATCTCCTTTACGCCACACACCACAGAAACACATACAAAGCTCTCCACTAGAGGTGACTTGATCTCCTTTACGCCACACACACAGAAACACATACAAAGCTCTCCACTAGAGGTGACTTGATCTCCTTTACGCCACACACACAGAAACACATACAAAGCTCTCAACTAGAGGTGACTTGATCTCCTTTACGCCACACACACAGAGACACATACAAAGCTCTCAACTAGAGGTGACTTGATCTCCCTTTACGCCACACACACAGAGACACATACAAAGCTCTCAACTAGAGGTGACTTGATCTCCTTTACGCCACACACACAGAGACACATACAAAGCTCTCCCTCGCCCTCCATTCGGCCAAATATGACCATAACAATATCCTTCTGATTCCTGCTTACAAGGAAAAATTCAAAACAGGAAGTACCAGTGACAGAAGTGGTCCGATGAAGCGGTTGCTAAGCTACAGGACTGTTTTGCTAGCACAGACTTGAATATGTCCCTAGCCTTAATTATTATTTTATATTTTTATCACATTGCCTACAGTTGGAAGGAAAGGCAGCTCGCTTGGCAAATACCAAATAGATTGTTGAGTTGTGACAGTCAGTGAAAAGTAGAGGCGGTCCAGCCAGGCATATCGCAATATTTCAAAATTCAAATGGCGGGAAAACCTAGTTTGAAAGGCAAAAAATGGCTACCGTTTTAAAGAGAAGAAAATGAAAAGACGAACCTATCTTTTAGTTGTAATAATTCTCATCTTAACTGATGGAACAACAGTATGCCTATAGCCCATCTCCTAAGCACCAGCGGAGAGCATCGGCCATATCCCCGGGTGAGTGCCCACTGAGCATTATTCACTATTCATCATTGTTGGGTCGGTGCCACTTAAAACGTTTCTTTCTACATTCATCTCCTCCTCCAGTTTAGACGTATGTCATATTCTATTTAGTGTCTCTCCTTCCTCATAGGGCCATTATATGGTCAACATCGTGTTTATTGATCCGTTTGCCAGTGTCTGCGAGGTAGGCTACCCTGTAATTTGGCGTATTAAAAAAAGTATTCTGCAAATGTCTCCAGTCATAAAAGTGTAGTAGCCCAGGCCTCTACGCTATACGTGCTCAGCCACGCATTGTGAACAGTGATTGAGTTATATTATTAGCCTAAATTACGACTACACAAATCTACTTATCACATTAGGATTAGTAGGCTATATTACATAGGTCTGCAAACGCATGGAATGCTTTATTGTAAAAGGTGCATTTTTTTATGGTGAAAGTTACCTTCCCCAAACTTGAAACTCATGCACTGGCTAGTGATTTTTCTGTTCGTTACTCGTCCTGTTGGCTTCAAAGTGCGCGGTAAGGACACGTCATTGCATCCTCAACTTGTCTGTTCTGTTATAATTAAATAGCATAATGTAAATGTGATTTCGTGTCATTCTGAGCACGGTGGGTGGATACCCGAATCAGGTTACACACCCAATGCATATGGGTCCCGTAACATTTACAGAAACCCTGCAGCAGCACTCACATCTGTAGCCATGAAATGCTTTGAAAAAGGCTGGTCATGGCTCACAACAACATCCCAGACACCCTGGACCGACCCAACAGATGACCCAACAAACTGCCTTCTCTCCCACCTGGATAAGAGGAACACCTATGTGAGAACTGTTCATAGACTACAGGTCAGAATTCAACACCATAGTGCACTCAGAAAGTTCCTGTGTCCACGTCACTAATCAATTATCATGGTCCACACACACCATCACCGTCGTTAAGAAGGCATGGCAACTCAGGAGGCTGAAAAGATTTGTCATGGGCCCTCAGGTCCTCCAAAAGTTCTACAGCTGCACCATTGGAGAGCATCTTGACTAGCTGCATCACCGCTTGATATGGCAACTGCTCGGCATCCGACCGCAAGATGCTACAGAGGGTAGTGCGTACGGCCCAGTACATCAACGGTGTCGAACTCCCTGCCATCCAGGACCTCTATATCAGTTGGTGTCAGAGGAAGGCCCTAAACATTTTCAGACTCCTGCCACCCAAGTCACAGACTGTTCTCTCTGCTACCGCACGGCAAGCGGAACCGATGCACCAAGTCTGGATTAGGGCGGTATCCATTTTTTCCCAATACCTTCATACCATCTTTAGGTTTACGGTTATTACCGAATGTTTATATAAACAAGAAGATCGCAGATAAGGGTGGGAATCACGGCGTTAACTCTGCATGCTGGCATATCAACACACAACTTCCGAGTGCAATAAGAGAGTAAATATTTAATAAAGAAAACAACTAAGTGAGAGAAACTTTAAGCCTCCTGGAATGGAAATGACTTGCAGTTGCTGCATGCTTCCAGAAACAGGACAAAACAGTGTAGCCTACGACACAAGATACAAAACATATCAAAACTATTAAATAAGAAAAAACAGAAGAAATTGCCATGACGGAGGGTAGCGCGTCTGTCTTCCTCCGTTACCCGTCGAATTGCCTCCGTTAGCCGTCGAATTGCCTCCGTTAGCCGTCGAATTGCTGGAGACTGCTCTAGTATTCTTTATAACTTTCTGTTTTGACCCCAAACAAGTCGCACTGTCCTGTGTGGAAAAAATGTGACATTACATTAGAATAAAGTTTTAAAATCACCACAGCTTGTAACAGCGTAGCAAAACTGTAACAGGCTAAAAACAATTATAACCTAACTCAAATTAATTTTTTCGTTAATATGTGTATTGATTTGTGCATGGCCAAGGCTACTACACATGATAACATATTGTTTTGAAATGTAGTTACTGTGACTAGACTCAATGCTCTTTGAGGCCAAGCTCGTCCCACGCTTCCAGGTCTCGTTTTGTTTAGGCCAGCTGTGTGAGGAGACAGTAAGTGAGGCAGACTACCAAGGTTCCCTCTGTTCTCTGTTACTCATTCTACACAGAGTTTGTTACTGTAAAGGTTTAAATTGTGGCCAAAACAATTCAACCATTTCCAGCCCAGTCTTCTGATTGTAGCTGTAATGTTTACAGTATTGTTTGTTGTTATTGCGGACAGTTTCTCTTCAAAAATGTCCGTTATTTTAGTGCCTCCACGGAGTGTGTCAGCTAGGTGGTCGGCTGTGCGGTGTTCTGGGAAAAAAGCTTTTCTTCAGGCATTTAGAATGCAGTTTCCTGTCTTCAGTAAGGTGTACTGTTAAGAGAAACGTACGGTGTCGTGTTTACACTGGACCAAAATGTCTGTGGTCGAGGAAAAGGGATCCGCACCCGACACTAAAACCTGGACCTCTCGTCGGACTCTGTTGTAAAGGTCCGGAATTGCTGGTTTTGATAAGTATTTCCTCAGTTTGTACTGGGGGGGGGGGTCTAATGTGTGGATCATGTCCTCGAACGCCTTCTTTTCCACCGGGTGGAACCAAACCATTTCTTTTGCCATGTATATGGAAACAGCGTCCGTGCACTTTGTCCACCGGGTGGTGTTTTTTTGTATTTAACGCTGAACAAAAATATAAAAACGCATGTAAAGTGTAAAATTACACCCTATTCCCTCTGTACACTCAACAAAAATATAAACACACAACATGTAAAGAGTTGGTCCCATGTTTCATAAGCTGAAATAAAAGATCCCAGAAATGTTCCATACGCACTAAAAGCTTATTTCGCTCAAATTTTGTACACAAATTTGTTTACATCCCTGTTAGTGATCATTTCTTCTTTACCAAGATAATCCATTCACCTGACAGATGTGGCATATCATGAAGCTGAAATAGTTAACCAACAAGTGACCTGGACTTTTTGCATTGACCACACCCCTTTGCTCTACCTTATTTGACTCATCAAATATGCTGCTGTTATTGTTTATTATTCATCCTGTTGCCTAGTTACTCTACCCCTACCTACAGTGCATTGGGAAAGTATTCAGACCACTTCACTTTAAAAAAAAAATATTTACATTACAGCTAGTGATGCACCGATATTCCATTTTTGACCGATTCCCGATATTTTACGTGACAAAAAACCCGATAACCGATATTTCAAATTTTAGCGGCCTTTTAAGCATGTTAGTACAGTTAAATAGTTGAAACACAAAAAAAAGTTATTTTGTTGGCATTTACGTATGTCCCCATTACCAGTAAAACATAATCAAAACCTATTTCTTTCACTTACTTGCTGTGCTGTTTCGTTGTTCCTTTGTTCAGTCGTTTCATTCTTATCCAGGATTTCATCATACATGTCAAGCAGTGAAGTTTCAGCTGTCTGTCTATGGCCTCTTCTGTCGTGGGTCCTCTTCGGTGCGCACTGTCACTGTGTCCGTTTCCATCTTGTCCAGCTGTGTATGTAACATTTCACGTAAACCCTGTTTCTTGTCTGCATCGAAGTAGCGGTCCTTGTACCTAGCATCGAGCATGGTGGCGACACAGTAAAGAGGCTCAGAGAGAATCTGTGTCGGCAGTTTTGTTGAGCAGGCGTTTCAATGCCATGACAGAGGGTATCACGACTGCAGCAGACGCTGTTGATGAGCTTATTTCTCCAGTCAGTTGTTCGAATGGAGCTAAGAGCGTGTGTTCATGTTTCCAAGTTTCAAACATGTTCTCAAATGCCATTGAAATGGCAGCAGCGGAATGAGAACAAGCACATTCTTGAGCATGCAATACCGCTTTCCTCAGTATGAAATCCTCGTTGACCCACTGTGCTGTTAGACTCATTATCCTCATGGGGCTGACATCGCTGGTCCAAATGTTAGACGTGAAGCTAATAGCAGTGACGCCCATAGCAAGTGGCTCATGGATGTGCTTTTCAAAAATACTGTGTAACCCCGGTAGGGCAACATCTGAAAAATAGCGCCTACTTGGTAGTGTGTACCGGGGCTCGAGGTGCTCGACCAGTCGGCAAAAGCCAACATCATCCACGACAGAGAACGGTTGATTGTCAAGGGCAATGAATACCATTATCTTGGCGTTAATGGATTTCGCCTTTTGAGTTGTCTCGCTGAAATGTTCTTACTCTTTCAAATGACTGCTGGACTTGAACTTGTTGGAAGTGTACACTTTGTTTTCTGATTTTATTCTAAGTCGTAGCCGAACGTCTGGGTGGTGATGCACTTTCGAATGAGTCATTAGGTTTGTGGTATTGAAAGATGTCACTTTCTCCCCTCGGGAAATAATAGCAGCACAAATGTTGCATACGGCCTTTTTGTTATCTTCCTTTGAAACGTCAAAGGAGACCCACAGAGCAGACATTGTGGGCTAGGTTAGGAATACTGTGTTGCACGTGTAGCATGGTATTTTTTGTGGCGTCATTACGTCATCTACCTACGTTTTACAGGTATGAAGGTCAGCTTTGACATCGGTTTTGCACATCGGCGTTATAGACATCGGGCCGATGCTGGCATTTTTAGCTAATATCGGCCGATTCCGATATGCTCACCGATATATCGTTCATCCCTAATTACAGCCTTATTCTGAAATAAATTACATGTTTTTCCCCCTCAATCTACACACAATACCCCATAATGTCAAAGCAAAAACTGTTTTTTAGAAATGTTAGCACATTTATAAAAAAAAAAAAAAAAAATGAAATATGACATTGACATAAGTATTCAGACCCTTTACTCAGTACTTTGTTGAAGCACCTTTGGCAGTGATTACAGCCTTGAGTCTTCTTGGGTATGACGCTACAAGCTTGGCACACCTGTATTTGGGGAGTTTCTCCCATTCTTCTCTGCAGATCCTCTCAAGCTCTGTCAGGTTGGATGGGGAGCGTTGCTGCACAGCTATTTTCAGATCTCTCCAGAACTGTTCGATCGGGTTGATTGTACTTTTGGAAGGTTCTCCCATCTCCACAGAGGAACTCTGGAGCTCTGTCAGAATGACCATCGGGTTCTTGGTCACCTCCCTGACTAAGGCCCTTCTCTCCCGATTGCTCAGTTTGGCCGGGCAGTCAGCTCTAGGAAGAGTCTTGGTGGTTCCAAACTTTTCTCATTTAAGAATGATGGAGGCCACTGTGTTCTTGGGGACCTTCAATGCTGCAGAAATGTTTTGGTACCCTTCCCCAGATCTGTGCCTCAACACAATGCGCTCTGAGCTCTACGGATAATTCCTTTGACCTCATGGCAAAAGTATCTATATCCACAGTAAAACGAGTCCTATATTGACATAACCTGAAAAGCAGCTCAGCAAGGAAGAAGCCACTGCTTCAAAACCGCCATAAAAAAGCCAGGCTACAGCTTGCAACTGCACATGGGGACAAAGATCGTACTTTTTGGAGAAATGTCCTCTGATCTGATGAAACAAAAATAGAATGGTTTGGCCATAATGGCCATCGTTATGTTTGGAGGAAAAAGGGGGAGGCTTGCAAGCCAAAGAACACCATCCCAACCGTGAAGCACGGGGGTGGCAGAATCATGTTGTGGGGGTGCTTTGCTGCAGGAGGGACTGGTGCACTTCACAAAATAGATGGCATCATGAGGGAGAATTATGTGGATATATTGAAGCAACATCTCAAGACATCAGCCAGCTTGGTCGAAAGCATACTTCCAAAGTTGTGGCAAAATGGCTTAAGCACAACAAAGTCAAGGTATTGGAGTGGCCATCACAAAGCCCTGACCTCAATCCTATAGCGTGTGCAAACAAGGAGGCCTACAAACCTGACTCAGTTACACCAGCTCTGTCAGGAGGAATGGGCCAAAATTCACTCAAATTATTGTGGGAAGCTTGTGGAAGGCTAACCGAAACATTTGACCCAAGTTAAACAATTTAACTTCTTATGGCTGGGGGCAGTATTGAGTAGCTTGGATGAATAAGGTGCCCAGAGTAAACTGCCTGCTACTCAGGCCCAGAAGCTAAGATATGCATATTATTAGTAGATTTGGATAGAAAACACTCTGAAGTTTCTAAAACTGTTTGAATGGTGTCTGTGAGTATAACAGAACTCATATGGCAGGCAAAAACCTGAGAAAATTTTCAATCAGGAGGTGGGAAATATGAGGTTTGTAGGTTTGCCTATCCAATATACAGTGTCTATGGGGTCATATTGCACTTCCTAAGTCTTCCACTAGATGTCATCAGTCTTTAGAACATTGTTTGATGGTTCTACTGTGAAGGATGAGGGAATAAGAGCTGATTGAGTCAGGGGTCTGGCAGAGTGCCACGAGCTCACTCAGGCGCGCCCCCGTGAGAGTTAGCTGCGTTCCATTGCATTTCTACAGACAAAGGAATTCTCCGGTTGAAACATTATTGAAGATTTATGTTAAAAACATCCTAAAGATTGATTCTATACATCGTTTGACATGTTTCTACGAACTGTAATGGAATTTTTTGACTTTTCGTCTGGACTAAGTGTGCCTGCGCATCGTGAATTTGGATTTTTGAACTAACCGCGCGAACAAAAAGGAGGTATTTGGACATAAATTATGGACTTTATCGAACAAAACAAAAATTTATTGTGGAACTGGGATTCCTGGGAGTGCATTCTGATGAAMATCCTCAAAGGTAAATTAATATTTATAATGGTATTTCTGACTTCTGTTGACTCCACAACATGGCGGGTACCTGTATGGCTTGTTTTTGTGTCTGAGCGCCGTACTCAGATTATAGCATGGTGTGCTTTTTCCGTAAAGTTTTTTTGAAATCTGACATAGCGGTTGCATTAAGGAGAAGTTTATCTAAAGTTCCATGCATAACACTTGTATTTTTATCAACATTTATGATGAGTATTTCTGTAAATTGATGTGGCTCTGCAAAATCACCGGATGTTTTGGAGGCAAAACATTACTGAACATTACATTGGCGCGTTAACTAAGATTTTTGGATATAAATATGAACTTTATCGAACAAAACATACATGTATTGTGTAAGATGAAGTCCTATGAGTGTCATCTGATGAAGATCATCAAAGGTTAGTGATTCATTTTATCTCTATTTCTGCTTTTTGTGACTCCTCTCTTTGGCTGGAAAAAT
This sequence comes from Salvelinus sp. IW2-2015, assembly GCF_002910315.2. NCBI lineage: Eukaryota > Metazoa > Chordata > Actinopteri > Salmoniformes > Salmonidae > Salvelinus > Salvelinus sp. IW2-2015. The sequence continues at coordinate 53,129,873 of NC_036848.1, forward strand.
GGCTGTGTTTTTCTGTGACTAGGCATTGACCTAACATAATCAGATGGTGTGCTTTCGTCATAAAGCCTTTTTGAAAATCAGGCACAAGTTTATCTTTAAAATGGTGTAAAATACTTGTATGTTTGAGGAACTTTAATTATGAGATTTCTGTTGTTTGAATTTTGCGCCCTGCAATTCACTGGCTGTTGTCAAGTCGATCCCATTAACGGGATCTTAGCCATATGAAGTTTTAAAGGCAACGCTACCAAATACTAATTGTGGGTATGTAAACTTCTGACCCACTGGGAATGTGATGAAAGAAAGCTGAAATAAATCACTCAACTATTATTCTGACATTTCACATTCTTAAATAAAGTGGTGATCCTAACACAGGTTATTTTTACTAGGATTAATTGACAGGAATGGTGAAAAACAGAGTTTAAATGTATTTGGCTACGGTGTATGTAAACTTCCAACTGTACATACCCCAACCAGAAGACATGGCTTACAGGCAACATCCGCACTAGCTAAAGGCTAGAGCTGCCGCTTTCAAGGAGCGGAACAATAACCCGGAAGCTTATAAGAAATCCTGCTATGCCCTCTGATGAACCATCAAACAGGCAAAGCATCAATACAGGACTAAGATCGAATCGTTCTACACCGGTTCTGATGCTCGTCGGATGTGGCAGGGCTCGCAAACCATTATAGACTACAAAGGGAAGCACATGCGAGAGCTGCCCAGTGACACGAGCCTACCAGATGAGCTAAACTACTTCTATGCTCGCTTCGAGGCAAATAACACTGAAACATTCATGAGAGCACCAGATGTTCAGGAAGACTGTGATCATGCTCTCCACAGTCGATGTGAGTAAGACCTTTAAACAAGTCAACATTCACAAGACCGCAGGGCCAGACGGATTACCAGGACGTGTACGACGAACATGCACTGACCAACTGGCAAGTATCTTTACTGACCTTTTCAACCTCTCCCTGTCCGAGTCTGTAATACCAACATGTTAAGCAGACCACCATAGTCCCTGTGCCCAAGAAAACTAAAGTAACCTGCCTAAATGACTACCGACGTCTGTAGCCAAGAAGCGCTTTGAAAGGCTGGTCATGGCTCACATCAAGACCATTATCACAGAAACCCTAGACCCACTCCAATTTGCATACCGCCCTAACAGATCCACAGATGATGCAGTCTCTAATGGATGTCTTGATGGACCGCCCCCAGGTGGTACGGGTAGGTAACAACACATCCGCCATGCTGATCCTCAACACGGGGGCCCCTCAGGGGGGCATGCTCAGTCCCCTCCTGTACTCCTTGTACAGTCATGATTGCACGGCCAGGCACGACTCCAAGACCTTCATTAAGTTTGCCGATGACACAACAGTGGTAGGCCTGATCACCGACGAGACAGCCTATAGGGAGGTCAGAGACCTGACCGTGTGGTGCCAGGACAACAACCTCTCCCTCAACGTGATCAAGACAAAGGAGATGATTGCGGACTACAGGAAAAAGAGGACGGAGCACGCCCCCATTCTCATCGACAGTGCTGTAGTGGAGCAGGTTGAGAGCTTCAAGTTCCTTGGTGTCTACATCAACAAGCAAACATGGTCCAAGCACGCCAAGACAGTCGTGAAGAGGGCACGACAAAACCTATTCCCCCCTCAGGAGACTGAAAAGATTTGGCATGGTTCCTCAGATCCTCAAAAGGTTCTACAGCTGCACCATTGAGAGCATCCTGCCTGGTTGCATCACTGTCTGGTACGGCAATTGCTCGGCCTCCGACCGCATGGCACTACAGAGGGTAGTGCGCACGGCCCAGTACATTACTGGGGCCAAGCTTCCTGCCATCCAGGACCTCTACACCAGGCGGTGTCAGAGGAAGGCCCTAAAAATGGTCAAAGACTCCAGCCACACAAGTCATAGACTGTTCTTTCTGCTACCGCACGGCAAGCGGTACTGGAGCACCAAGTCTAGGTCCAAGAGGCTTCTACCCCCAAGATATAAGACTCCTAAACATCTCATTTTTATTTTACCTTTATTTATCTAGGCAAGTCAGATAATTAAGACAAATTCTTATTTTCAATGACGGCCTAGGAACCATGGGTTAACTGCCTTGTTCAGGGGCAGAACAACATATCTTTACCTTGTCAGCTCGGGGGATTCGATCTTGCAACCTTTCGGTTACTAGTTCAACGCTCTAACCACTAGGCTCCCTGCCGAGCAATGGACATTAGACTGGTAGAAATCTGTCCTTCGGTCTGATGATTCCAAATTAGATGTTTGGTTCCAACCGCCATGTCCTTGTGAGACGCAGAGTAGGTGAATGGATGATCTCTGCATGTGTGGTTCCCACCATGAAGCATGGAGGTGGTGGTGTGATGGATGGGGGTGCTTTGCTGTGACACTATCMGTGATTTATTRAGAATTCAAGGTACACTTCACCAGCATGGCTACCACAGAATTCTGAAGAAACATGCCACCCCATCTGGTTTGCGCTTAGTGGGACTATCATCTGTTTTTCACCAGGACAATGATTCAACACACKTCAAGGCTGTGTAAGGGCTATTTTACCAAAGAGAGTGATGGTGTGCTGCATCAGATGACCTGGCCTCCACAATCACCCAACCTCAACCCAATTGAGATGGTTTGGGATGAGTTGAACCACAGAGTGAAGGAAAAGCAGCCAACAAGTGCTCAGTATATGTGGGAACTCCTTCAAGACTGTTGGAAAAGCATTCCAGGATAAGCTGGTTGGCAAAATTCCAAGAATGTGCAAAGTTGTCATCAAGGCAAAGGGTGGCTACTTTGAAGAATCTAAAATATATTTTGATTTAACACTTTTTTGGTTACTACATTATTCCATTTGTTATTTCATAGTTGATGTCTTCACTATTATTCTACAATGTAGAAAACAGTAAAAAGTACAAAAAAACAACCTTGAATTAGTGTGTCCAAACTTTTGACTGGTACTGTATATCTTACCGTCCCAGGGAAGACAAGACACCCTCAATGTCAATTATTTTAGAAAAAGACCAAAAGTATTTGGGTGTAATTGTAATGTTGCAATATTTCATAGGCTACCACGGGTGGCGCACCAACCTCCAGGCAATTCTTAAAGGGGCGGTGTTGTATTTTGAGACAGGCCTACATTGTCTGATGCTCTATGGGGAAGAAAGATAGTAATGCATTTTATTTGTGTGTTAGACTTTCTATTTTTTTTGTGTGTGTGGGGGGGGGGGGGTCTTGAGCTTTCGGACAAGTAAAAAACAAAGATAAATAATATTTCCTACTTGCTAAAAAAGTTAAGCCTTGATATCTTTCTATATTTTTCTCTCTGCATTGCTGGGAATGGCCATAAGTAAGCATGTCACTGTTAGTCTACACCTGTTGTTTACAAAGCATGTGACAAATAAAAAGTGATTGATTATCTATTATTCCTAACTCTCAACAGGAAATTGAGATATTGACTGAGTTCCCACAAAAAAATCTATATAAAATATAAATGGTGTAGAATCTTCAGATTTAGATTATCTGCAGCGCCACTTAGTGGTCGACTGAGGGTAGCCGCTTTGGCTGACTCAAATTTGGAACGTTTGTATGAGACGTGCGTGATGATGTCTTATTTGGCAGCCAGATAACACATTACAATTAAATATTTATCGGAAGTTAAACTAAGGGGCAATAGAAGCCATGCATTTATTTATGGAACAATGGATTGGTAACACTTCTTAAGCTAGCTACACCCTTGAACACTAGCAACTGAAATACGCCCCGGCGTAACGTTAGTGTTGCTAGCTAACTAGCTACGTCAGTACAAGCTAACAACAACACAAGAGGTTGTACTGATAGGGCCTTGTCAAAAACCAGCTGGCAAATTATTGCAACACCTCATTCTGAGGGTACCCTGCATTTGGTACATCAATGTCAGAAACGTTACACAATCATGTGCGAGTTAACGTTAGCTAGCTAGTTGACTGTTTTGAGAAAGCGTTCAACGAGGAACCCGGAAGGACACCACTGATACATGTTTGCCAACTTTCCATTTCAAACAGGGGCCTGATGAAAGACAACTCGCCGTTAATCTAGCCTATTTGCCTGTCAGAGGTGGTACATTACACAATATTTAGCTAACGTTAGCGATGTTACATAGCTATGTAAGAGGTGGCCCGGCATTAGCTTAACAAATTATGGATGGCTTGAAAACTTGAAAGCGACTGACCATTTACAGAAAGTTGACATACACATCTCACTCACCGGCACTGATCATATTCGTTTCAATGCATTGGTGTTAACAGGGTTTAGTGATGTTAGTTAGCTAACATTAATCAATAACAGTAAGTAAAACACCCATGTTAACTAGCTAGAACAAATCATCTTTATAGCTAGCTAATTATCTACCAGTTAGATAAGTACCGACACAATCTAGCTAGTGATTTTCAACATAAAGTCGAGCGTAAATACACCTTCAATATACAAACAATGTACGATAAACCACGTAGCTAACGTTAGCTAGCTGTTTTGAAAAGCAATATAGACAAACACTTGCCCAGGCCCAATAATCGAGGTTTGCCAGCTAGCTAGTATCGCTAACGCTAGTTCAGGCAAACTGACTACCTTGTACATATCTCGTTGTTTTCTTTATTACTAGGTAACTTACTATCATGGCTGAGTTTGCATGTTTAATAGCGCGCTAGCTAGCTACATTATCTGGCAAACGTTACAGTAACTAACTGGCTAAAAACTGCACAGTTGTTAGCTAGGTATTGCGTTCTCAAAACATTTTTCACCTATAGAAAAGTGGCAGGACGTCTTACAAGCGACCATCACGACTGAACAAAATAACGTAAATACTCACTAAATAATTTATTCCAGGATGAGCAGGAACATTAGATAATCCTTCAAAAAAATCCAGAATTTGGCACGACACTGTAATCGAAAATATCGTCGGAAACAAAACATTTCAGAAATTAACATTAAAATTCAAGATGCGGCTAGCACAGGAGCGAGGAGAAAGGCGTAGCACTGCCATCCAGAAGAAATAGACCCAAGGAATACTCCAGCCATTCTCGACATTCGGCATCAATCATGTCCAATAGTTTAGGATTAAACAAGATATTAAGTCCGTTTTGACAATGAAATTAAGTTAACTGATGATTTCGAGAAATAAAACCATTAATTCCTTACTTTGTAAAAAATTATCGGATGTACACACAGTAGTGCTGCATAAACAAACCTCTAAAGCGCTTCCTAAGAATTCAACGACAGTTGATAGATCTACGCTCTTCTGCAGTCACACTCGGATGAACGCAAGTGAAGAGCAGCAAATATCGTGCTATAAGTCTATCTGCATAAAGATGGCATGTGAGCACAAAGGACTAATCTATACGGCAATACTACATTGACTCTCACACTTCTCTTTTTTCCCAAGTACAATTTGAACAGTTGTTCAGACACCGGTTTACGGTCGACCTATCTATGGCCCAGGTTGATGTGCGGTAGCTATGGTTCTAAGGTCTTGTAAAGTTAAATCGATACACGCTATCAAACGATATATCTAGAAATCCGGTTTCCCGGTCGACCTATCTATGGCACAAGTTGATGTGCGGTAGCTATGGTTCTAAGGTATTGTAGTTAATCCATAACACGCTATCAAACGATATATCTAGAAATCTGGGCACCGAGGGTAATACAGAAATCTGAGAATATAAACGACATTATTTGTCTAATCTCAGCTGTAAAGACACCTCTGCTGATGTCATGTTCAAAACATAAATATTTTTAATCATACAAAAAAATAAAGGAAGCAAAACTACCAGCTGCAAGACTTTCTCTCTCTCTCACACACAGCACACAC
>NC_036848.1:53135740-53145447 GCF_002910315.2 Salvelinus sp. IW2-2015
TTTACGTGATGTTTAGTACGTCTAACCTTATCATTATAACATGTTGTCAGTGAAATTGACCCGCATTGCTTGTACTGCTAGAATCGATTAATCATATCTTTATAGCTAGCTAATTATCGTAACCAGTTAGTTATAGTACCTCGACACATCTAGCTAGTGATTTTCAACATAAAGTCGAGCGTAAATACACCTCAATATCTATAACAATGTACGATAACACGTAGCTAACGTTAGCTAGCTGTTTTGAAAAGCAATATAGAACAAACACTTGCCCAGGCCAATTAATCGAGGTTTGCCAGCTAGCTAGTATCGCTAACGCTAGTTCAGGCAAACTGACTACCTTGTACATATTCTTTCGTGTGTTTCTTTCTTTATTACTAGGTAACTTACTATCATGGCTGAGTTTGCATGTTTAATAGCGGCGCTAGTAGCTATTTTATCTGGCAAACGTTACAGTAACTAACTGGCTAACAACTGCACAGTTGTTAGCTAGTGAACTTGCGTTCTCAACATTTTTCACCTATAGAAAAGTGGCAGGACGTCTACAACGACCATCACGACTGAACAAATAACGTAAATACTCACTAAAATTTATTTATTCCAGGATGAGCAGGAACATTAGATAATCCTTCAAAAAATCCAGAATTTGGCACGACACTGTAATCGAATATCGTCGGAAACAAAACATTTCAGAAATTAACATTAAAATTCAAGATGGCGGCTAGCACAGGAGCGAGGAGAAAGGCGTAGCACGCGCCATCCAGAAGAAATAGACCCAAGGATATACTCCAGCCATTCTCGACATTCGGCATCAATCATGTCCAATAGTTTAGGATTAAACAGATATTAAGTCGTTTTGACAATGAAATTAAGTTAACTGATGATTTCGAGAAATAAAACACCATTAATTCCTTACTTTGTAAAAAATTATCGGATGTACACAAAAGTAGTGCTGCATAAACAACCTCTAAAGCGCTTCCTAAGAATTCAACGACAGTTGATAGGATCTACGCTCTTCTGCAGTCACACTCGGATAGAACGCAAGTGAAGAGCAGCAAATATCGTGCTAATAAGTCTATCTGCATAAAGATGGCATGTGAGCACAAAGGACTAATCTATACGGCAATACTACATTGACTCTCACACTTCTCTTTTTTTCCCAAGTACAATTTGAACAGTTGTTCAGACACACGGTTACTACGGTCGACCTACTATGGCACAGTTGATGTGCGGTAGCTATGGTTCTAAGGTCTTGTAAAGTTTAAATCCATACACGCTATCAAACGATATATCTAGAAATCCGGTTTACCGGTCGACCTATCTATGGCACAAGTTGATGTGTCGGTAGCTATGGTTTCTAAGGTACTTGTAGTTAATCCATAACACGCTATCAAACGATATATCTAGAAATCTGGGCACAGAGGGTAATACAGAAATCTGCAATATAAACGACATTATTTGTCTAATCTCAGCTGTAAAGACACCTCTGCTGATGTCATGTTCAAAGCATAATATTTTTAATCATACAAAAAAAATAAAAGAAGAAAACACTACCAGCTGCAAGACTTTCTCTCTCTCTCACACCCAACACACAGACATTGTACATTTAAAGTCATTTAAGCTGACGCTCTTTATCCAGAGAGGACTTACAAATGGAAAGTTCATACATATTCATCCTGGTCCCCCGTGGGGAATGAACCCACAACCCTGGCGTTGCAAGCGCCATGCTCTACCAACTGAGCCACACGGGACCAGCTGGGCCGATTTGGCTACGAACGGGTGAATGGCCCTATCCAGATGAACTTGCAAGACATTCTGCACCAAGTTTCCAAACAAAGCAAGATTATTTCAGGGTTGTTGTTCTTTCTTATTTGACAGTGTAGATCAGTACCCAGTAATTCCATGCTAGTTAGTGTAATGACACATTTGTAACATATACCAGTTTGCAATGTGTCATACACTGACTTTCCAATTGAAAATATTTGAATAAATTGCAGTAGCATACAAGTTGTGCATTTCCATTTCACGCTTTGCTCTGTTACATTTTTAAAACCATACTCCTTGAGTATGGTGGATGTGGGTGTTCACTGGCTTTTTAACTGGGCATTATATCCTTCTCGAGGGGGCATTTATTCAGAGATATTTACTGCTTCTTTCAAAAATAGGAAAATATACAGTGGCCTTGCAAAACAAAATATTCACATGTTGTGCACAACTCATGTCCTCGAGGCACTGCGTTTTCAACCTGTATATGAGACAAGAGGACCAAAGTGTATGCAAGCCCTGGTTTATTGTGAAAAAGACTGAAAGTAAAAGAAATCTTAACACACACACAACATTTTAGAACATTTGAATAGCAGTAAATGTTTTGTGTTGAAATATTGTTAAAAGTTCAATTGGCTAGTTGACATAATCAGTTACTGGCCCAGTGAGTCACCTGAGTGAGCCATTATTCAGAATAGTGTCTCAAGTAAAATATCAATTAAAAACAAAACAAAAAAAATGTCAAGAGTGAACATTATTACAAGAGTTAATATGACTGTATGACTGTAAATATAAAACATGTTACATACACAGTAAATCAAAACTTAAATATACAATACTTCTGAAAAACTGTCTGTTTCCCATTTAGTCTCCACCGTCCTGTTACTTGGAAACCTGGGGGTGGAAAGAGAAGAGGACATGTTAAATCAATCAAGTTTATTTTATATAGCCCTTCGTACATCAGCTAATATCTCGAAGTGCTGTACAGAAACCCAGCCTAAAACCCCAAACAGCAAGCAATGCAGGTGTAGAAGCACGGTGGCTAGGATAAACCAAAGATCTTTCAAATCACAAAAAAAGTAGTTACTAGAGCCTGGCCGATACAGTGCCATCAGAAAATATTCAACATTTGGTTGTGTTACAGCCTGAATTCAAAATGGATTACATTTACCCCCCCCTCACCCATCGACACACAATACCCCATTGTGACAAAGTGAAAACATGTTTAGTAGTTTTTGATCATTTATTTAACATGAAATACAGAAATCGAATTTACATATGTATTAACATCTGAGTCAATACTTTGTGGAAGCACGTTTGGAGGCAAATACAGTCGTCTTGGGTATGTCTGTATCAGCTTTGAGTCGTCTTGGGTATGTCTGTATCAGCTTTGCACATCTGGATTTGGAGATTTTCTCAAATTTTTCCTTGCAGATTGTCTCAAGCTCTGTTAAGTTAGATGGGGAGTGGCGGTGAAGAGCAATCTTCCAAGATTTTAAATGGGATTCAAGTCTGGGCTTTGGCTGGGCCACTCAAGGACTTTCACATTCTTGTTCTGAAGCCATTCAAGGATTGCTTTGGCTGTATGCTTGGGGTCATTGTCCTGTTGGAACGTAAATCTTCACCCCAGTCTAAGGTTGTTTGCACTCTGAAGCAGGTTCTTATCACAGATTGTCCTGTATTTGGCTCCATTCATTGTTCCCTCTATCGCCCCTGCTGCTGAAAAGCATCCCCCATAGCATGACACTGCCACCACCATGCTTTACAGTAGGAAATGTGTTAGACAGGTGATGATCTGTGCATGTTTTATTCCAGACACTGATTTACATTCAGGCCAAAGAGTTATATATTTTGTCTCATCAGACCACAGGATCTTTTGCCTTTATGCGCTCAGTCTTTTACGTGCCTTTTTGCAAACTCCAGGTGTGCCGTCATGTGCCTTTTTCTCAGGAGTGCCTTCCGTCTGGCCACTCTCCCATAAAGCCCAGATTGGTGAAGTGCTGTAGAGACTGTTGTCCTTCTGACAGGTTCTCCCATCTCAGCCAAGGAACTCTGTAGTTCTGTCAGAGTGGTCATTGGGTTCTTGCCCAGTGGCTCAGTTAGGTCAGACAGCCAGCTCTAGGCAGTCTGAGTAGTTCCATATTTTTTCCATTTCCACTGAGCTCTTGGAAACTTTTTCAACACTCTAAACATGTTTTATACCCTTCCTCCAGCTAGAATTGTGATTAAGCATACAGTATATCTCAGAGCTCTACGGACAGTTCCTTGGACTTCATGGTCTAGTTTCTGACATGCACTGTCAACCGTGGGGCTTTATTTACACATACAGAGATGGGTTTCTTTCTAAATCATGTCCATGGCCACATGTAGACTTCAAATCAAGTTGTAGTGACATCCCAAGGATGATCAAAGGAAATCGGATGCAGTTTGGAGTGTCATAGCAAAGAGGTGTGTTTACTTATGTAAATCAGATATTTCTGTATTTCATTTTTCAATATATTTGCAACATTTCAACTAAAAAAAAAACATGTTTTCACTTTGTTATTATAGGGTATTGTGTGTAGATAGATGGATTAGGAGAAAAATACATTAAATCCATTTTAAATTCAGGCTGGAACACAAAATGTGTAATAAGTCAAGGGGTATCAGTACTATCAGCGATATTGTCCTTTTTAACCGCTATGGGCCGATATTCACTGATAACCGATATGGAATACACAGAATGAAACAAGGGAATCTCATGCTGATCTGAACACCTGCAGCCATTTTCATGACATTATTATTGTCACAAAGTGTGAAATCAACATTGAAGCGTAGTTATTTTACAATTGCTCTTTTGGATGGAAATGACGAGATTCAGAGTAGAAAGATGACACCTTTTTCATTTCCCACTCTAAAAACAGTTTATCGGCATCGGTAAGTTTTGCCACCCCAAAAATCATAAATCGGACCCCAAAAAAAAACATATGGATCGGGTTCTAGTAGTTACAATCTGAAAACATACACAGTGTTGTTGACAAATATTGGACAGTTTAATTGGGAAAAACCCGTTGAACACACACAGAGATGTATAGGAGATGACAAAAACAAGCAGTACGCTCAGTAGACTCCATGTCGATTACCTTTTAAGCAGAGCCCTGTTCCTCCTTGACCTTGTTCTCCGCCTCCATCTCCTCCACCCCAGCCTGGGTCATCAGGTCACCAATGTTCTTCTCCAGGTCATCGATGCGGCCACTCATCTCATCGAGTACTCTTGTCAAGGAAGTGGGAACAACATTCAGGTACCATGCCTACTATACAAAATATCCCAAACTCCTATCCATAGAACTATGTAGTACCAATCCCTTTGACCCAATCTGTCTGCTTGTTACAGCGGTCCATCAGTTATACAATGSCGATATTAATGTTCTGTATTTTGAAATGTTAMCAAAAGTCGTACATTTCACTGTTAGTCTACAACTGTTGTTTACGAAYCATGTGACAAATACAAGTGTGATTGATTGATTGATTTACACGATTGCTTCAAACCGGCTGACAAAACCGCCAGGATTGAGTGCATTACATGTATCTGAATGATCAAACCATGCAGTCATTGATATTATGAGACAACGCTATGAGCAATCCAATTAAATTGTGACATAAAACTGTGTCATTCTGAAAGTCTGTCTTTGATAACATTGAAATTGTGAAAAATAGCATTGAAATTGTAAAAGCAGGATATTTCTTCCAATGATCTGGTCTGACATGGTCTGGAATTTATCCTGCATCTGCTGCAGCAATGTCTGGACCTGTAGAAAATGAGGAGAGGAGGACAGAACATGTTGTAATGTGTGGGTGGACACGTTTATATCCTGTAGCATAGCAGAATCGTAGTGCATYCATGCATACTATTGAACTTTGTGGGCGTTAAGGTGCCTCTGATGCCTACACAACAGGGTGTTGCCTCCAACGCTGATACCATGGAAACCATGGGGATTTGCCGTTTGTCGTCAAAAAACAAAAGTCAAGCTTTACAAGCCGGAACACAATTACATTTAGCCATCTATCACCCATCTATCAGTTACATTTCAATAATAATAGCTGTAGCTAGCTAGCTAAACAGGACTAAAACAAAGGTAATGTAGCTAAACAGAATTTGACTGCAACTATTTCATTGAAAAAAAGTTAATGTTGCTACAAAAAACGARTGGGGAAAAAAACAGTTATAGCAGAACTTTAGCCAGTTAGCCAGCCTGCTAGCTAACGCTAGCTAGTTCTCAGGTTTTCAAATGGGATAGGATATGGCAAGGATTTGGGACCGTTAACTAGGTAATACGACTCACCACTCCAGTCAGGTCCTGTACAGATTTCGGATCCTGYATCTCTGACATTGCACTAAATTCGTGGCGCTGCTGTACGATAAACCACTGGTTTGTCCGAGGCGTCCTCTTCCTTCTCTGCAGACGAAGCGAAARAACCGTGAATGACTGAGGGAATTATTTTACACTGGCCTGGGTTGAACCGGGTAATGMCCGTTTACCTCATCGGGCAAAAACGGAGAGGGAGGAGCGCATTCTCAAATGGAACAGTAATGTGCACCGCTTGGTCATGTTGTCAACAAGGCAGCATGGTGCATCGTCCAGAAACATACAGCTTATATTTTCCAATAAAATACATTTTCTAACTAGTTTTAATTAGGATTGGCAGATAAAGCGTTTTTATCAAAAGCAATCACATGGAAAAAATGCATACTCTAACTAATTACTACACGTGCTTGATTACCAAACTTTTGTTTTGAGCCGACTTCGCCGTCTGATGGTCAGAGCATGGCACCTGGCTCATGCCCGTGAGGCAGCCTGGTTCCAAATGCAATCAACTTTGAACCGGTGGAAAACACGCAAACACGGGTGCCAGAGCGAGATTAATCGAATCCCTCACTGACGAGCTACAGACCCCCAACGAGTAAACAGTGAAGCYTGCGCATGCTAAATCTCGCGAGTTTACCAAAACGGGAAACGAGCAAACGGTATTGGATTAGAAGCGTTTATAAAATAATGCAACAACATTAGTGAGTATTTGGAACTTGGAACATGATGCATGGCGAACAAGCATTTAGTAGGAAATATATATTTGAAAGGAAATTGCATCCTCCTCGATTTTTTTGATGAAAAGCACATCTATTTAATCGCCATTTATTTTCTGCCGGTTGAATTCACTCAACTCTTCACTTTTTCTTATCCTGGCTTTGATTAACAAAAGCCTCCCTATCAAATAGGTAGGTTGGCTACAGTCCGTTTTTATTTCTCACCTCGTGTTGATTTGTAATTTATGCCAGAATAAGAGCTCAGCAGAAGTTTCAACGTTGAAATAGGTTACAGTTTGTCTGACTGATTTGCAGTTAAAAAGTGCATTTAAATAAACTACAACAAAATCTTACACATTCTGTTTAGGGCCTACCTATATGCACAATTGAACTAACGGAACTAAAGTCTGACATTATGTTCATTGGATCAGAGTCTACTGGAGGAAAGCTGTGCTGTGGTGTCCAATGAGTTGTGAGAGACATGGACAACAGACTGGGTCTGGGTGATGAGGAAGAGGGAGATGTGGGGACCCTGTGGCAGTCTTTGGACTGGCTGACGTCCTGTGTGATGGTGGTTGGAGGGGCTCTACCCTACGCCTCACAGTACCAGCAGATCCTTCGGACCAAGAACACAGACGGCTTCTCTACACGCGTCTGCCTGGTTCTGCTGGTCGCTAACATCCTCCGCATCCTCTTCTGGCGAGTGTGTTTGGGTGTTGGGGTGGGGGGTTGTGGGTAAGGTTTACCTGGAGGTAATGCAGTGTCAGGTTTTCTTTTCTGCTAATGTTGTGTGTGTGTGTGTGTGTGTGTGTGTGTGTGTGTTGTGTGGTGTGTGTGTGTGTGTGTGTGTGTGTGTGTGTGTGTGTGTGTGTGGTGCGTCTGCTGTTTGTTGTGTGTGCACACCTGCAGGTTTGGGAAGCAGTTTGAGGTGACTCTGCTCCTGCAGAGTGTGGTGATGATTCTCACCATGCTGGTGATGCTCAACCTCTGCTGCTCTGTACAGAACACCAACCGTATCAGCACCAAAACAGCACACATCACAGGTAACAGCAACCATATAGCACCCATAGAATAACTATCTAACAGACATCTGACTTCGGCTCCAGGCTTTGGTTACGTTGAAAGCTTGTGGCAAAGGCTAACAACAACCATTTAAAAACCATAAGACAGCCATCTATCACCCATCTATCCACCATTTAATAACCATAAGACAGCCATCTATCACCCATCTATCCACCATTTAATAACCATAAGACAGCCATCTATCACCCATCTTCCACATTTAATAACCATAAGACAGCCATCTATCACCCATTATCCACCATTTAAAAACCATAAGACAGCCATCTATCACCCATCTATCCACCATTTAAATACCATCCAGCCACCTCTGCAGCTGTTCTATTGTTTTACCACTGGAGGGAGATATTGGGGAGGAAAGAGGAAACGATAACCTTCCATTATTTACCTTCTGTTGTGTGTCTCTCTTCTGTGTCTTTGTCTGTCTCTCTGCTGTCTGTCTGTGTGTCTCTCTGTCTGTGTGTCTGTCTGTGTGTCTCTGTCTGTCTGTGTGTCTGTCTGTCTGTCTGTGTTCTGTCTGTCTGTGTCTCTGTCTGTCTGTGTCTCTGTCTGTTTCTCTGTGTCTCTGTCTCGCTCTCTCTCTCCATCCATCCATCTCTCTCTCTATCAGATCTGGATCCCGGTTCTTTTGGAACTGGGATGGCTTTGAGGACTACCTCATCTTCATGTTGGCCTTCACGCTGCCCTGTGCCTTCACCACCCTTATCCTCCTGGGCTCCTCTCTGTTTGTGGAGTCCCTGGGCTTCCTGGCCTTGCTGACAGAGGCCATGCTGGGGCTCCCACAGCTGCTCCAGAACCAACGCAACCACTCCACCACCGGCATGAGGTGAGGCTGAGGAAGCAAACACATTTTCTTCAGGAAATTGACCCTCTCTACTCGGATGAGGTTACCAGCCCTCACTCACCTGCTTCTCTCTGCATCACCTGCCATCCCTCACTCACCTGCTTCTCTCTGCATCCCCTACCAGCCCTCACTCACCTGCTTCTCTCAGCATCCCCTACCAGCCCTCACTCACCTGCTTCTCTCAACATCCCCAACCAGCCCTCACTCACCTGCTTCTCTCTGCATCCCCTACCAGCCCTCACTCACCTGCTTCTCTCAGCATCCCCTACCAGCCCTCACTCACCTGCTTCTCTCAACATCCCCAACCAGCCCTCACTCACCTGCTTCTTCTCTCAGCATCCCCTACCAGCCCTCACTCACCTGCTTCTCTCAGCATCCCCTACCAGCCCTCACTCACCTGCTTCTCTCAACATCCCCAACCAGCCCTCACTCACCTGCTTCTCTCAGCATCCCCTACCAGCCCTCACTCACCTGCATCTCTGCATCCCCTACCAGCCCTCACTCACTTGCTTCTCTCAGCATCCCCTACCAGCCCTCACTCACCTGCTTCTCTCAGAATCCCTACCAGCCCTCACTCACCTGCTTCTCTCAGCATCCCCTACCAGCCCTCACTCACCTGCTTCTCTCAGAATCCCCTACCAGCCATCACTCACCTGCTTCTCTCAGCATCCCCTACCAGCCCTCACTCACCTGCTTCTCTCAGCATCCCCTACCAGCCATCACTCACCTGCTTCTCTCTGTCCGCTCTTCATACCCATCTATTCCTCCCTCGGTTTTATAATATAATTTAGCCGTGATGGTGAACGGGGATGCAGACCCTGATGAGTGTTTTGTTGTTACATTTGAACATGTTATACATTGGAGCAGCGTGCAGAGTGAGCCAAGTTGATACATTGTATCATTGAATTGCCTGGTATAACCAAGAGCACGGGCCAGTCTGAGTAGGCTTTGCAATTG
>NC_036848.1:53151165-53159812 GCF_002910315.2 Salvelinus sp. IW2-2015
GCCTACAGACCTTCTGGGTGTCATAGGGCTATAGGGCCATGTTGGGGTGCCTCAGACACCAGGCAGACCTATTTGACACTGATGATCAATAATGACCTCTTCAGTAAAATGACGGTGCTCAAACCGATCCAGAGATACACCTGGAGGGAAACAGGTGCAGCGCCATGTTTCCTCTGCTCAGTGACTACGTCACTCAAAGTGATGGTCAATGATCCTGTTTCTTATGTTTTCTGTCTTCAGTGTGAACATGGTCCTACTGTGGATGGCCGGGGACAGCTTCAAGACGGCCTACTTTGCCCTGAAGGAGAGCCCGCTCCAGTTCCTGTTGTGTGGGCTGACTCAGGTACTGGTGGATCTGGCTATCCTCTGTCAAGTGTGTCTCTACAGCCAAGACCCCTGGGACAAACTGGCTTAACTAACCCCAACCCTAGCTAACTCTAACCCGAGCTAACTCTAACACTAGTTAACTCTAACCCGAGCTAACTCTAACCCTAGCTAACTCTAACCCTAGTTAACTCTAACCCTAGCTAACTCTAACCCTAGTTAACTCTAACCCAAGCTAACTCTAACACTAGTTAACTCTAACCCGAGCTAACTCTAACCCTAGCTAACTCTAACCCTAGTTAACTCTAACCCGAGCTAACTCTAACACTAGCTAACTCTAACCCTAGATAACACTAGCTAACTCTAACCCTAGCTAACACTAGCTAACTCTAACCCTAGCTAACACTAGCTAACTCTAACCCTAACTAACCCTAACAAACTCTAACCCCAGCTAACTCTAACCCTAACTAACCCTAACTAACTCTAACCCTAACTAACTCTAACCCTAATTAACTCTAACCCTAATTAACTCTAACCCAAACTAACTCTAGCCCTAACTAACTCTAGCCCTAACTAACTCCTACCCTAGCTAACTCTAACCCTAACTAACCCTAACCCTAACTAACTCTAGCCCTAACTAACTCCTACCCTAGCTAACTCTAACCCTAACTAACCCAAACTAACCCTAACTCTAGCCCTAACTAACTCTAGCCCTAACTAACTCTAACCCTAAACTAACTTCTAACGGCCTAAACTAAACCTACTTAAACGTAACTGAACTAACTCTAACCCTATACTAACTCTAACCCTAAACTAACCCTAACTAACGCCTAAACCTAACAACTCTAACCCTAACTCAGCTCTGCCCTAAACTAACTCTAACTGCTAACCCTAACTACTTCTAGCCCTAGCTAAATACTACCAGCTCGTCTAGGGACTAACCTAACCTTAACCTAAACTCAACTACCCTACTAACTCTAGCCCTACTAACTCTAGCCCTAAACTAACTCTAGAACTAACTAACTCTAACCTCTAAGCACTAAACGTCCTAACTAACACCTAGCCCTAGCTAACTCTAACCCTAATAAACCTAAACCCTAACTAACTCTAGCCCTAACTAACCTAACTAACTCTAACCCTAGCTAACTCTAGCCCTAACTAACCCTAACTAACTCTAGCCCTAAACTAACTCTAACCACTAACTCTAGCCCTAGCTAACTCTAACCCTAACTAACTATAAGCCCTACTAACTAATAACCCCTAACTAACTCTAGCCCTAACTAACCTAACCTAACTAACCTAGCCTAACTCAGCCTAACTAACTAACCCTAGCTAACTCTAGCCCTAACTAAACCTGCTAACTCTAGCCGCTAACTACTCTAACTCTAACACCCTACAGGCTAACTCTAGCACCCTACTAAGCTAACCAATCTAAGCCTCGTCCGCTGAGACCTAACTCCTAACCTAGAACTCATATACTCTAACTCTACCCCTAAACCTACTCTAGCCTAACTAGCTCTAGCCCTAACTAAACTCTACCCTAATAACTCTAAACCCTAAACCCTAAACCCTAAGCTAAACTCTAGACCTGAACTAACTCTAACCGCTACTAAACTCTAACCCTATAAGCCAACTAAGCTACCTAACCCTAACTGAACTCTAAACCCTTAGCAGAACCTCTAGCCCTAACTAACCTACTAACTCTACCCTAAGCTGAACTCTAACCGCCCGTAAGATCTTAAATATCTATCGCACGCCTACTAAACTCTAAACCCTAACTAACTCTTACCCTGAACTAACTCTAGCGCCTAGCACGCTAACAATCTACACTGCCTAACTAGACTCTAACCCTAGCTACTCTAAGCCCGCTAGACTAACTCTACCCTAACTAAACATAGCCCTAAGCTAACTCTACCCTAAGCTAATTAACTCTAACGCCTTAACTAACTCTAGCCGCTAACTACCTAAACTAAACTCTAACCCTAGCTAACTCTAAGCCCTACTAACCCTAACTAAGCTCTAGGGCCCTAACAACTCTAACCCTAACTAACTCTAACCCTAACTAACTCTAGCCCTAACTAACCCTAACTAACTCTAACCCTAGCTAACTCTAGCCCTAACTAACCCTAGCTAACTCTAGCCCTAGCTAACTCTAGCCCTAACTAACCCTAGCTTGGAGAGGAGTAGAAGGTGCTCAACTAAGGTGAGATGATGTAGATGTGGCCAGGTTAAACCTCATGTTTGTTGTGGTACACTGGAAACAWKTTTAGATAGTACCTCCCTGTTTCTGTCAGTTTGGGAGCGTTTTGTTGCATTTCCTGTCTACTGACAACAGCTACAGGGTCAACAACACATGTCAACACAGGAAGAGCCACCAGTAGGAGTCAGACATAACAGTCATATACTACAATACCAAGCGCAGATATACTGAGTGGACAAAGCATTAGGAACACCTGCTCTTTCCATGACATAGACTGACCAGGTGAAGCTATGATCCCCTATTTATGTCACTTGTTAAATCCACTTCAATCAGTGTAGATGAAGGGGAGGCGACATGTTGAAGAAGGATTTTTAAGCCTTGAGACAATTGAGACATGGATTGTGTATGTGTGCCATTCAGGGGGGGGAATGGGCAAGACAAAAGATTAAAGTGCCTTTTAAACGGGGTATGTCAAGAACTGCAACGCTACTGGGTTTTTCACACTCGTATCAAGAATGGTCCACAACCCAAAGGACATCCAGCCAACTTTGACACAACTGTGGGAAGCATTGGAGTCAACATGGACCAGCATCCCTACGGAACGCTTTCAACACCTTGTAGAGTCCATGACCCGAYGAATTGAGGCTGTTCTGAGGGCAAAAGAGAGKTGTTCCTAATATTTTGTCCACTCAGTGTAGYTCACAGGAGTCAACACCATTTCTATTCAAGCTCATGTTGATTGATCTTCATGAGAAGCCCAGTATTTATGAAGTTGCCAGGTTTCTCATGAATGTATTCATGTATTTATTTGGTCCGTTTTTGTTTTTCTATTCGAGCTATTTTGACTTGAGTTGTATGAGAAGTGTTCAGTATTTATTAAGTTGCCATGTTGCTCTTGAATGTTATATTTATATTTTGTGAATCTGTTTATTTTTTTAAAAGTTTTAGTTTGATGTTGATACAGTTATTTATTGGTCGGCCAGTCCTCGCCTCGCTCTTCTTTAATGCTTCATGTCTTCACGGTAATGCATACTACTTGCTTCAAGTATACTTCGAGGATAAGAACACAATTTGTGTTTTTAAAAATGTTGTTCATGAAAATAAATGTGACATCATAATGTTTCTTGTTTCCTTATTATTGTCCTCTGCCTCAGTGTCAGATATAAATATCTCGTTGTGATACCGACACTGGGGGTCATCTATCTAGATGTTGTATTGAATACACTATGCTACATATGGAGGTTCCTGTCTGGGGGTCATTCTGGGGGTCATCTATCTAGATGTTGTATTGATACACTGCTACGTATGGAGGTTCCTGTCTGGGGGTCATTCTGGGGGTCATCTATCTAGATGTTGTATTGAATACACTATGCTACATATGGAGGTTCATGTCTGGGAGACGTTGTTCAATGTCCTCAATGTCCTGGCTTGCTGCTGGAGAATCTCACACACACGGAGAGATTCACTCACACACAGAGAGATTCACACACGCACACAGAGAGATTCACACACGCACGCGGAGAGAGTCACATATACACACACGGAGAGAGTCACACACACGGAGAGAGTCACATATACACACACACACACGGAGAGAGTCACATATACACACACACGGAGAGAGTCACATATACACACACACGGAGAGAGTAACATATACACACACACGGAGAGAGTAACATATACACACATACGGAGAGAGTAACATATACACACACACGGAGAGAGTAACATATACACACACACGGAGAGAGTAACATATACACACACACACACACACACACACACACACGGAGAGAGTCACACACACACAGAGAGGGGAGAAGCTACAGATTATACTGTAGATTAGATGAACTCGGAGGACTATTTTAAAAATGTCACATACTATAAAAGTACAAAATGTTGCATAGTGTTTAGTACTATAGTGTGAGTTTTCAGACACGGCCAGTGTGTTTCACAGCTTTCTGTCTGATATCACTTAATCCTAGTTTCCAGTGGTCTGTTACTCCTGTCAGCATGTAGAGGGTTAATGTGACTGGCTGACAACACAGGGGGAGTGGTCTGTTACTCCTGTCAGCATGTAGAGGGTTAATGTGACTGGCTGACAACACAGGGGGAGGTGTCTGTTACTCTGTCAGCATGTAGAGGCTTAATGTGACTGGCTGACAACACAGGGGGAGTGGTCTGTTACTCCTGTCAGCATGTAGAGGGTAATGTGACTGGCTGACACACAGGGGGAGTGGTCTGTTACCCCTGTCAGCATGTAGAGGGTTAATGTGACTGGCTGACAACACAGGGGGAGTGGTCTGTTATCCTGTCAGCATGTAGAGGGTTAATGTGACTGGCTGACAACACAGGGGGAGTGGTCTGTTACTCCTGTCAGCATGTAGAGGGTTAATGTGACTGGCTGACAACACAGGGGGAGTGGTCTGTTACTCCTGTCAGCATGTAGAGGGTTAATGTGACTGGCTGACAACACAGGGGGAGTGGTCTGTTACTCTGTCAGCATGTAGAGGGTTAATGTGACTGCTGACAACACAGGGGGCGTGGTCTGTTACTCCTGTCAGCATGTAGAGGGTTAATGTGACTGGCTGACAACACAGGGGGAGTGGTCTGTTACTCCTGCAGCATGTAGAGGGTTAATGTGACTGGCTGACAACACAGGGGGAGTGGTCTGTTACTCCTGTCAGCATGTAGAGGGTTAATGTGACTGGCTGACAACCAGGGGGAGTGGTCTGTTACTCTGTCAGCATGTAGAGGTTAATGTGACTGGCTGAAACACAGGGGAGTGGTCTGTTACTCCTGTCAGCATGTAGAGGGTTAATGTGACTGGCTGACAACACAGGGGGAGTGGTCTGTTACTCCTGTCAGCATGTAGAGGGTTAATGTGACTGGCTGACAACACAGGGGGAGTGGTCTGTTACTCCTGTCAGCATGTAGAGGGTTAATGTGACTGCTGACAACACAGGGGAGTGGTCTGTTACTCCTGTCAGCTTGTAGAGGGTTAATGTGACTGGCTGACAACACAGGGGAGTGGTCTGTTACTCCTGTCAGCATGTAGAGGGTTAATGTGACTGGCTGACAACACAGGGGGCGTGGTCTGTTCTCCTGTCAGCATGTAGAGGGTTAATGTGACTGGCTGACAACACAGGGGGAGTGGTCTGTTACTCCTGTCAGCATGTAGAGGTTAATGTGACTGGCTGACAACACAGGGGGAGTGGTCTGTTACTCCTGTCAGCATGTAGAGGGTTAATGTACTGGCTGACAACACAGGGGGAGTGTGTCTGTTACTCTGTCAGCATGTAGAGGGTTAATGTGACTGGGCTGACACACAGGGGAGTGGTCTGTTACTCCTGTCAGCATGTAGAGGGTTAATGTGACTTTTATCCATCTACCTTGTATTACTCAGAGCCTTTATCCATGACCTTTATCCAGACCTTTAATCCATGACCTTTATGACTCAGAGTCCCTTTGCATCCTTTTATGACTCAGAGCCTTTATCCATGACCTTTTCATGACTTTATTACAGAGCTTTTATCCATGACCTTTATCCATGACCTTTAATTACTCAGAGCCTTTATCATGAGCCTTTATCAATGACCTTTATTATTCAGAGCCTTATATCCATGACTTTATCCATGACCTTTATGATCAGAGCCTTTATCCATGACCTTATATGACTCAGAGCCTTTATCATGACTTTATGACTCAGAGCTTTATCCATGACCTTTATTACTCAGAGCCTTTATCCATGACCTTTATCCATGACCTTTATTACTCAGAGCCTTTATCCATGACCTTTATTATCAGAGCCTTTATCCATGACCTTTATCCATGACCTTTATTACTCAGAGCCTTTATCCATGACCTTTATTACTCAGAGCCTTTATCCATGACTTTATTACTCTCAGAGCTTTATCCATGACCTTATAATCAGAGCCTTTATCCATGACCTTTATTACTCAGAGCCTTTACCATACCTGTATTCCAGAGCCTTTATCCATGACCTTTATTACTCAGAGCCTTTATCCATGACTTTATTCCTCAGAGCCTTTATCCATGACCTTTATCCATGACCTTTTACTCAGAGCCTTTATCCATGACCTTTATCCATGACCTTTATCCATGACCTTTTTCAGACTTTATTACTCAGAGCCTTTATCCATGACCTTTATACTCAGAGCCTTTATCCATGACCTTATTACTCAGAGCCTTTATCCATGACCTTTATTATTCAGAGCCTTTATCCATGACCTTTATTCTCAGAGCCTTTATCCATGACCTTTATTACTCAGAGCTTTATCCATGACCTTTATTACTCAGAGCCTTTATCCATGACCTTTATTACTCAGAGCTTTATCCATGACCTTTAATTACTCAGAGCCTTTATCCATGACCTTTATTACTCAGAGCCTTTACCATGACCTTTATTCTTCAGAGCCTTTATCCATGACCTTTATCATGACCTTTATTACTCAGAGCCTTTATCCATGACCTTTATCCATGACCTTTATCCATGACCTTTATCCATGACCTTTTTACTCAGAGCCTTTATCCATGACCTTTATACTCAGAGCCTTTATCCATGACCTTTATTATTCAGAGCCTTTATCCATGACCTTTATCCATGACCTTTATTACTCAGAGCCTTTATCCATGACCTTTATTACTCAGAGCCTTTAATCCATGACCTTTATTACTCAGAGCCTTTATCCATGACCTTTATTACTCAGAGCCTTTATCCATGACCTTTTATTCTCAAGCCTTTATCCATGACCTTTATTACTCAGAGCCTTTATCCATGACCTTTATTACTCAGAGCTTTATCATGACCTTTATCCATGACCTTTATTACTCAGAGCCTTTATCCATGACCTTTATCCATGACCTTTATTACTCAGAGCCTTTATCCATGACCTTTATCCATGACTTTATCCATGACCTTTATTACTCAGAGCTTTATCCATGACCTTTATGACTAGAGCCTTTTATCCATGACCTTTATTATTCAGAGCCTTTATCCATGACCTTTATCCATGACCTTTATCATGACTTTATTATTCAGAGCCTTTATCCATGACCTTATCCATGACCTTTATTATTCAGAGCCTTTATCCATGACCTTTATGACTCAGACCTTTATCCATGACCTTTATTACTCAGAGCCTTTTCCATGACCTTTATTATTCAGAGCCTTTATCCATGACTTTATCCATGACCTTTATCCATGACCTTTATTCCAGACCTTTATCCATGACCTTTATACATGACTTATGACTCGAGCCTTTATCCATTACCTTTATCATGACCTTTATCCATGACCTTATTATTCAGAGCCTTTATCCGTAAACTGCATCGTGGACCCAGTTTTAACCTTCTCTTCTTTTCATCAATTTTTACCTTCATGGCTGATAAACACCCCCGTTAAAGCGATTTAGGGTAAAAAATGGACCTAATCCTTGGTTCTCCTGTGATTTGCAAATTATTTTCCTGCAAAAGAATCAATCACGGGCCTTGGCGAGGAAAACTGGTGAAACAGCTGAGAAATAAAGAAGGCGAAATGTAGGTATTTTCTTGATGCTATGACAGAGTCTGCTGGTGATCCTCTAAATTCTGGAAAACTGTTATCTCACTTAAACGGGGAACTCTTTGACTTCCCTGCCGAGAAAATTACATCGAATCTGGGATCAATCAGTGATCGAACTGAAATTTGTGATGTTTTTTAATAGAGCATTTTTATTTCTGCTGGTATTCTTTTGAAATAAAAAACTGTCCAACATGATCCTGACCGGTCTCTTGTTTCAGCCCTCGGCCTTCAGCTGATGTAGAAAACAGTAAGCCGGTTTTTACATTTTCAAAACGTCCAGAAGATGAGGTCTTATCTGCACTATCTGCTATAGATTCTAAAAATCATTAGGCGCTGACAATCTGTATCCATATTTACTCAAGTGTGCGGCACCTTTATTGCTGGTGCAGTGACGCATATCTTTAATCAAACATTTGTCGTAGGAAAGATTCCTAAATCTTGGAACACAGCTGTGTTTATACTACTCCTCAAGGAGGTGATGGTAGTGAGTTGGATAATTATCGGCCTCATCTCTAAGCTCTCCTGTCTGGCTAAAA
>NC_036848.1:53159837-53164802 GCF_002910315.2 Salvelinus sp. IW2-2015
ATGACCTTTGGACGTGACTCAGTTACGGCGCTTGTTAATCATGACGCTTTTTAGCTCTTTATTCTTGTTCTTTAGCCTCGTCTATCCATGACCTTTATCATGGACTTTATTACTCAGAGCCTTTACTATCCATGACCTGTATTGAGCGTTTTTTGGGGGTTGGGCCCTACTCAGGGAGCGGGACCCCCCGCCGTTTTCGGTGGCTGCCTTGTTCGGACTGGGTGCCGCGCAGAACTAAGTCAGGTAATCTCCTTCTGCGGTTCGTCTCAGACGCTTCCCATTCTTTCTCGACCAATGGTCTAACATCGCTTAGACTTTTATTCCGGTTGGCCTTCGTCTGCGGGGAAGACTGTGATTCTTACGGTATCGATAGGTTCTCTAAGGGGCACATTTCATTCCCTCGCTGTT
This sequence comes from Salvelinus sp. IW2-2015, assembly GCF_002910315.2. NCBI lineage: Eukaryota > Metazoa > Chordata > Actinopteri > Salmoniformes > Salmonidae > Salvelinus > Salvelinus sp. IW2-2015. Next base: position 53,160,246 of record NC_036848.1, read on the forward strand.
AAAGCTTCTTCCGCTAAGGAGAGGCATCAAATATCATTGAGAATGGTTCAGAATTCATGGCCTCGCGTTAGACGCCGTTCAGACGAGTCCGCAATTCACGTCAATCGTTGGAGGGAGTTGTCCGTTTGATTGGTGCTTCCGTCGTCTCTCTTCGGGTTTCACCCAGTCTAACGGTCAAGCAGAAGGGCCAACTCAAGTCGGTTGTCGCATATTAACGCAGCCTTTCGTTCGAAACCCTGCGTCTTGGCAGAACAGCTCCCTGGTGAGTACGCTACAACTCGCTTCCTCGTGCTACGCAGAGCCTTATACAGACCTTTATTACTCAGAGCTTTATCCATGACTTTATTACTCAGAGCCTTTATCCATGACTGTTATTACTCAGGCCTTTTATAGGAGTTCGTTCTTAGTTGACCCATTCTAGACTTTACCTCACGTCTTTAGCCTTTCGTACTCCACATCTCGACCGAGTTTAGACGTTACGCCTCAGAGCTTTTATTCTCAGCTCAGGACCTTTATCGCTCTGTATTCTCGTTCTAAATCGTATTCTGTCGAAAGAGCCCTTGCACCTTGGAAGGAGAGTCAGGTATTTCTCGTCTCTATCCATTTGGACCGTTTTATATTACTACAGGGGCGCAGACTGGTAGACGACCCCTGTTCACAACATTGACCTTTAACTGCTATAGAGCTTATATTTCCAAATACGCTTTCTAAGTGTACGTTAGGCAGCGCAGAGAGTGTTCGGGCTTTCCACTCGTAGCCTATCTTAATCCATGCACCCTCCTTACGTATAACCTCAGAGACGCCTCTCTTATGCACACTGACTTGCCAGTTCGGTTATTTCTAATTTCATGAGTGCTGTTATCGCTCACTGGAATGCCTTCTTCATCTAACGCTATGCACGTCTCATAATTTATTGCCCTGTCGCATATTTGCCGACTGCTTCTTTCGGACATGCTTCGTCGCCGTTCCACCCTGTCTTGCCATGTCTTTTGTTCAAGCCTTTTCTTTCGCGCCCCCGTTCGTCTTCCATCCCCCCCCGTCCTTGTCGAGGGCGTGCTATTACAAGGTACGGGAAGAGTCATGGACAATGCGTTCTCGGGGACGTGGTCACCCAGTATTTGTGGATGGAGGGTTTACGGTCCTGAGGAGAGGAGTTTGGGTTCCATCTCGGGACGTGCGGGACCGTTCGTTGATTGATGATTTCCTTCGTTGCGGCCAGGGTTTCACTCCTCGAGTGCGCCAGAAGGCGCTCGGTGAGTGGGGGGTCCTGCATGTTTGTCATTGTTATGCATGTCTTGTCCCTGTGCTTCCTCTGCTGTCTTATTAGGTTCTTTCTCTTCTCTCTCTCTCTCTCCCTTCTCCTCTGTCCTCTTCGCCCGCTCTCTCTCTCTCTATCGTTCCGTTCCTGGCTTCCCTGTTTTCTCATTCTCCAAAACGACTCATTTACTCTTTACACCTGTCCCCTATTTGCCTCGATAGAGTCCCTATTCTCCCTCGTTTTCACGCTTCTGTCTTGGTCGGATTCTTGTTTTGATGTGTTGGCTGTTCCGTGTCCTGGTTCGCCTGTCGTGTTTCTTGCCTCTTCAGAATGTGCGTGGAGAGGTGTCTATGTCAGCTACGGCCAGTGCTCACGAAGCGACTGCAACAGTCTGTGGTCGCGTTCAAGTCGTTCCTCTCTATTGGAGAGGATTTCAGTTTCCTGTTTTGGATTTACCATTGATCTATATCCAGGAGAATCATTATGTGTTTAGATACTGGAATAAAGACTGCCTGTACTATGTACGTCGCTTTTGGGTCCTCATTCACCAGCATAACAGTACATGGTGTCATAAAATCATAGTATTCATAGTATCATGATATCAATAGTATCGTAGTATCAATAGTATCATAATATCATGATATCACTAGTATCGTAGTATCATAGTATCATAGCATCATGAATCATATTCTATCATAGTTAATATTAAATCATAATATCATGGCCTAATAGTATCAAGTACCACAGTATCATAATATCATATATCGTAGTATCATAGTATCAATATATCATGATTCATAGTATCTTAATATATGGTATTCATAGTATCATAGTATCACAATATCATAGTTTCACTCAAATTTCCCTCGACTGTTTTTACACTACGTTGTACATTTTTCATTCATAAGGCTAGGATGTAGCACCTCATGAGAGGTATGATGGAGAATTCCGACGAGTCGTGTAGTAAGTAGCCTAAACCTCTATGGTACATCAACTTGAGAAACTAACAGTTAATTTAGTTCTGTTAAAAGGGACAAAAGACTACAAAACATTTCATACAGGCTGTTAAATACTGCTACTGACAGATAGCTAGAGGCTAGAGCTGAACTGCCCTTGTGCTAACTGCTAGCTAGATGCTAGTTCATTCTCTTCAGACGTTTAGTTGTGAAGGGCTATAAACATTAGCTAATCTTTACAATGTCAGTTACACTGCTGAGCTCAGCACTGGGTATAATATTTGTAAACTCTGCTATATAGTCAAATAAGAGTAGGCAGTTTCTTTCTGTTTGCTCTTTTAATTCGGAGAAAAAGTGCAACACACAGAGCAGCAGCTTGAAACAGCAACACCATGCTGGTCTATAGAGCTTGTGGGTCCAAATCCAGCCAGCTCAAACCACCAAACTAGCCTATCTAAAAGGATCACTTTTATTCACGTTCACATTTTATTGTTGAAATTCACTGAGGAGGAGGTCCTCGCAAGGTAATTCTTTGTCGTGCCTCACTGCGCAGTATCAGATGGTGACAAGGGTTCAGCAGGGTAGGCAACCAGGGACACAGTCTGTGAGTTCTGCTGAGGTGAACTTTGCAGATACGACACTATATGCTATTATGCCAGTGGAAAGACTTCAGACCACCCAGACTCCAGCGCACCCTAGGCCTCCGGGATGCTAGCTCCAATCGACATGTTTTCTCTGACTACCGCACGCAAGAGGTACCAGGGCGCCAAGGCTAGGTCCAAGGAGGCTTTTTAAGCAGCTTCTACAGCCCAAGCCAAAGGATCCTGAACATCTAATCAAGATGGCTCCGACTATTTGCATTGACCCCCCTTCTAACTGCTGCTACTCTCTGTTGTTTATTATGCATAGTCACTTTAATACTCTACTACAGTCATATCTAAATTCTCGACACCGTGCCGCCCGCACATTGACGCTGTCCGGTACCTCTGACCTGTTAAAGCTTCCTCTGCTATGTTATATTCTCTTTTCTTTATTATTTGTTATTCTTGGATTGCGGTTTTTGAACAGCGAACTTTATTATTAAGTAGCATTTATAAATGAACTTTGATAACATGAACTTTATTATTCAGAGCCTTTATCCATGACCTTTATCCATGACCTTTATTACTCAGAGCCTTTATCCATGACCTTTATCCATGACCTTTATGACTCAGAGCCTTTATCCATTACCTTTATCCATGACCTTTATCCATGACCTTTATTATTCAGAGCCTTTATCCGTAAACTGCATCGTGGACCCAGTTTTAACCTTCTCTTTCTTTTCATCAATTTTTACCTTCATGGCTGATAAACACGCCCCGTTAAAGCGATTTAGGGTAAAAAAATGGACCTAATCCTTGGTTCTCCTGTGATTTGCAAATTATTTTCCTGCAAAAGAATCAATCACGGGCCTTGGCGAGGAAAACTGGTGAAACAGCTGAGAAATAAAGAAGGCGAAATGTAGGTATTTTCTTGATGCTATGACAGAGTCTGCTGGTGATCCCTCTAAATTCTGGAAAACTGTTATCTCACTTAAACGGGGAAACTCTTTGACTTCCCTGCCGAAGAAAATTACATCGGAATCTGGGATCATCAGTGATCGAACTGAAATTTGTGATGTTTTTAATAAGCATTTTTATTTCTGCTGGTATTCTTTTGAAATAAAAACTGTCCAACATGATCCTGACCGGTCTCTTGTTTCAGCCCCTCGGCCTTCAGCTGATGTAGAAAACAGTAAGCCGGTTTTTACATTTTCAAAACGTCACAGAAGATGAGGTCTTATCTGCACTATCTGCTATAGATTCTAATAAATCATTAGGCGCTGACAATCTGTATCCATATTTACTCAAGTGTGCGGCACCTATTATTGCTGGTGCAGTGACGCATATCTTTAATCAAACATTTGTCGTAGGAAAGATTCCTAAATCTTGGAACACAGCTGTTGTTATACTACTCCTCAAGGGAGGTGATGGTAGTGAGTTGGATAATTATCGGCCTCATCTCTAAGCTCTCCTGTCTGGCTAAAATTCTAGAGTCATTGGTGAAGAGGCAACTGGTCCATTACTGTTCACTCTCTACATAAACAATATCGGTGATGAGAGAAGAAAGTGTCAAATTCATTTGTATGCTGATGACACTGTCATGTACTCTATCACTTCAACGGCTACCCAGGCATTATCACTATTGGAGACAGATAATATATTACAAGAGTCTTTTATACAGCTGAAACTTGTTTTAAATGCAAAGAAAACACATTTTAGGATTTTTAATAGGTTCAAAAAGTTGGTTGAAAATACACTTGCA
>NC_036848.1:53170106-53172606 GCF_002910315.2 Salvelinus sp. IW2-2015
CTTACGAGCTTAGATGACTCTCGAATTAATCAGGTCTCTGCATATAAATACTTAGGGATATGGTTGGATGATAAACGTCTTTTAAAATGCATTTGTCGAACTTTGTAAACGGCTAAAAATCAAGCTAGGCTTCCATCTATAGAAAGAAACAGGACATGTTTTGTCCTTCTATAGAAACAGGACAGTGTTTGTTCTCCTCTATAGAAACAGGACATGCTTGTGCCTCTATAGAAACAGGACATGCTTGTCCTCTCATATAGAACAGGACATTGTTTGTCCTCTATAAGAAACAGGACATGTGTTGTCCTCCTCTATAGAAACAGGACATGTTTGTCCTCTATAGAAACAGGACATGCTTGTCCTCTATAGAAACAGGACATGGTTTCTCTCTCCTCTATAGAAAACCGGACATGTTTCTCCTCCTCTATAGAAACAGGACATGCTTGTCCTCTATAGAAACAGGACATGTTTGTCCTCCTTTAGAAAAGGACTGTTTGTCTCTATAGAAACAGGACATGTTTGTCCTCTATAGAGAAACAAGGAACATGCTTGTCCTCTATAGAAACAGGAATGTTTGTCCTCCTCTATAGAAACAGGACATGTTTTGATGTGCCTCTATAGAAACAGGACATGTTTGTCCTCCTCTATAGGAAAGCAGGACATGTTTGTCCTCTATAGAAAGCAGGACATGTTTGGTCCTCTATAGAAACAGGACATGTTTGGTCCTCTATAGAAACAGGACATGTTTGTCCTCTATAGAAACAGGACATGTTTGTCTCTATAGAAACAGGAATGTTTTGTCCTCCTACTAGAAGACAGGAAGCATGTTTGTCCTCTATAGAAACAGGACATGTTTGGTCCCTTTATCCATGACCTTTATCCATGACCTTTATCCATGACCTTTATCCATGACCTTTATTACTCAGAGCTTTTATCCATGACCTTTATCCATGACCTTTATCCATGACCTTTACTATTCAGAGCCTTTATCCATGACCTTTATTATTCAGAGCCTTTATCTGTAAACTGCATCATGGAGCCAGTTTTAGCCTTCTCTTTCTTTTCATCAATTTTTACCTTCATGGCCGATAAACACTCTCCGTTAAAGCGATTTAGGGTAAAAAAATTGACCTAATCCTTGGTTCTCCTGTGATTTGAAAATTATTTTCCTGCAAAAGAATCAAGCATAGGCCTTGGCGAGGAAAACGGGTGAAACGGCTGAGAAATAAAGAAGGCGAAATGTAGGTATTTTCTTGATGCTATGACAGTCTGCTGGTGATCCTGCTAAATTGTGGAAAACTGTTAACTCACTTAAACGGAGAAACTCCTTGACTTCCCTGCCGAAGAAAATTACATCGGAATCTGGGATCAACAGTGATCGAACTGAAATGTGTGATGTTTTCAATAAGCATTTTATTTCTGCTGGTTTTCTTTTTGATAGAAAAACTGTCCAACATGATCCTGACCGGTCTGTTGTTTCAGCCCCTCGGTCTTCAGCTGATGTAGAAAACAGTAAGCCGGTTTTTACATTTTCAAAAAGTCACAGAAGATGAGGTCTGATCTGCACTATCTGCTATAGACTGTAATAAATCATTAGGCGCTGACAATCTGTATCCATATTTACTCAAGTGTGCGGCACCTATTATTGCTGGTGTAGTGACGCATATCTTTAATCAAACATTTGTCGAAGGAAAGATTCCTAAATCTTGGAAAACAGCTTTTGTTTAACCACTCCTCAAGGGAGGTGATGGTAGTGAGTTGGATAATTATCGGTCCATCTCTAAGCTCTCCTGTCTGGCTAAAATTCTAGAGTCATTGGTGAAGAGGCAACTGGTCCATTACTGTTCACTCTCTACATAAACCATATCGGTGATGAGATAAGAAAGTGTCTGTCACGTTCCTGACCTGTTTTATGTTATTTTTGTATGTGTTTAGTTGGTCAGGGCGTGAGTTGGGGTGGGCATTCTATGTTTTGTGTTTCTATGTTTAGGTCACTTGTAATTAGCCTTATATGGTTCTCAATCAGAGACAGGTGTTTGACGTTTTCCTCTGATTGAGAACCATATATAGGTTGGCTGTTCACACTGTTTGTTTGTGGGTGATTGTCTTCCGTGTCTGTGTATGTTGCACCACACGGGACTGTTTTCGGTTTGTTCGTTTTATGTAGTCTGTTCTTGTTCATGCGTTCTTCGGGTATATGTAAGTTCGTTTGTTCAGGTCTGTTGACTTCGTTTTGTTATTTTGTAAGTTATTCAAGTGTTCTTCGTGTTTTGTCTTTAATTTAATAAATTCATTATGGCATCATACCTCGCTGCGTATTGGTCCTCCGATCCTTCTCTCCTCTCCTCGTCTGAGGAGGAGGAAGATCTAGAAAACCGTTACAGTGTCAAATTAATTTATATGCTGATGACACTGTCATGTACTCTATCGCTTCAACAGCTGACCAAGCATTATCACTATTGGAGACAGATTTTAAGAGATTACAAGATTACAAGTCTTT
>NC_036848.1:53176127-53187468 GCF_002910315.2 Salvelinus sp. IW2-2015
TCTCTCGTCCTCTCGAGTGTGCGTCTGTCTCTATGCTCTCTGTCTTGATCTCATCTCTCTCCGCCTCTCTCTCTCTCTCTCTCCTCTGCTTTGTCTGCTGCATCGTGTCCCAACTGGTTCTCATCCCATCGCTGGCGCTTGAGTGTCGTGCTCGTCTGCCGTAGTCTGCTCTCTCTCCACCCCGGCTCTCTCTCGGCTTCCCTATATATCTCTCTGTCTACTCTCTCTCCTCTTCTGGCTCTCTGCGTAGTGCTCTGCTGCGTACATCGTCGTCGCCCACGCCCGTCCGTCCGTCACGCCTGTCTGCCCTTCCTCCCGCCATTCTCCTACACACTGTTATGTCCCTCCTCTTAGTAAGTCCACCGATCTTGGGATGCTAGGTGCTGCCGGGGATGCCCAGCTTGGTATCGGCCACTCCTCTGTGTGTGATTCAGGCGTGCCTCCCAGCTGTCTCGTCCCTCTCTTCTCTTCTGTCCCCCCCTCATCTCGTCGACTCTCTCTCTGTCTGGCTGTCTCTCTCCGCTGCGTACATGTGTGGGTCAGGGCGCTAGCGCCTCTCTGTCTCTGTCCCTCCTTTCTCTCTCTTGCTCTCTCTCCCCTCTCTCCTTGTCTCTTCGTCCTCGTCTCTCTCTCTCTCCTCTCTCTCTCTCTCTCGTCTCTCTCTCTCTCTCTCTCTCTCTCTCTCTCTCGTCTACTCTCTCTCTCTCTCCTCTCTCTCCTCTGCTTACTCTCTCTTGGCTCTCTCTCTCGCTTCTCTCTCACTGGTATGTCCCGGCCTGTCAGGGCTGCCAGAAGGGAGAGCTACTGCCAGCTGATCCTGTCAGCAGAAAGACAGACCAGTGCAACAATGCATCTGACACGCCACCATCTTCCCTCCTACCTCCACCTCCTCTCTGTGGTGACTGAGCTCCACATATGGCCCCTGGCCACAGCCTCGCGATGCAGAGACCTCCTCTCTGTGGTGACTGAGCTCCACTAGGCCCCTGGCCAAGCTCGGATACAGAGACCTGCTCTCTGTGTGACTGAGCTCCACTATGGCCCCTGGCCACAGCTCGGATACAGAGACCTCCTCTCTGTGGTGACTCGAGCTCCACTATGGCCCCTGGCCACAGCTCGGATACAGAGGCCTCCTCTCTGTGTGACTGAGCTCCCACTATGGCCCCTGGCCACAGCTCCAGATACGAGAACCTCCTCTCTGTGGTGACTGAGCTCCACTATGGCCCCTGGCCACAGCTCGGATACAGAGACCTCCTCTCTGTGGTGACTGAGCTCCACTATGGCCCCTGGCACCCCAGCTCGGATACAGAGACCAATCTGCGTGCCAAAATATCACCCTATTCCCTTTATAGATCCACTGCCTTGACCAGGGCCCATAGAGAATAGAGCCCATAGAGAATAGATTAAATAGTAGTGCACTACATATGAATAGGGTTTTTGTATGTATTGTGGATCTCCATTAGCTGCTGTCAAGGCTGTCCTCTAGGCTGTCCTCATAGGATGTATACCATGTTGTTTTCTATTGGTCAACAAATCATTGTACAGGAACAGGAAACAGATGAATTACTGGCAAACAACATGACCTCACAGACCTCCTCACAGGACCTCGCTCACTGGACCTCCTCACAGGACCTTCCTCACTGACTTCCTCACTGGACCTCCTCACAGACCTCCTCACTGGACCTCCTCACAGGACTCCCCACTGGACTCTCTCACTGGACTCCTCACTGAACCTCCTCACAGACCTCCTCACTGACCCCTCCCACAGGACCTCCTCACTGGACCTCCTCACAGGACTCCATCACTGACCTCCTCACTGGACTTCCTCACAGGACCTCCTCACTGGACCTCCTCACAGGACCTCCTCACTGGACCTCCTCACAGACCTCCTCACTGGACCCTCCTCACATGACCTCCTCATCTGGACCTCCTCACTGGACCTCCTCACTGGGACCTCCTCACTGACCTCCTCACCCCCCAAAGTGTTTCAGGAAGTCAGAAGGAAACATTGAGGACATGTATTCAGGAATGGAAATCATTATGTAGTTTGGTTCAACTTTGACCTGTCTTGTTGGATCCCAGTGTTACAGGTCAGGTACTCCTCACATGTCGACTGATTGAATAAACACTGAACAAAATATGCCAGTTCTTCCATTGCCTGCATAACTCACCAGATATATCACCATTGAGCATGTTTGGAATTGCTCTGGATCAACGTGTACAGGCAGTGTGTTCAGTTCCCGCCAATAATCAGCAACTTCGCACAGCCATTGAAGGGAGCTGGGACAACATTTCACAGTCAACAGCCTGATAAACCCTATGTCTGCATGAGGCAATGGTGGTCCACAGAACTGACTGGTTCATGAGGCAAATGGTGGTCACACAGATACTGACATGGTTTTCATGGGAAGTGGAGGTCACACCAGATACCTGACTGTTTTCAGAGGGGCAAGTGGTGGTCACACACCAGATACTGACTGGTTTTCATGAGGCAAGTGGGATGTCACACCAGATACTGACTGGTTTTTCATGAGGCAGTGGTGGTCACACCAGATACTGACTGTTTTCATGAGGCAAATGGTGGTCACACCAGAACTGACTGGTTTTCATGAGGCAAGTGGTCTGGTCACACCAGATACTGACTGGTTTTCATGAGGCAAATGGTGTCACCACCAGAGACTGACTGGTTTTCATGAGGCAAATGGTGGTCACACGCAGATACTGACTGGTTTCATGAGGCAAATGTGGTCACACCAAATACTGCTGTTTTCATGAGGCAAGTGGTGTCACACCAGATACTATGGTTTTCATGAGGCAAATGGTGGTCACACCAGATACTGACTGGTTTTCATGAGGCAGTGGCAGGGTCACACCAGATACTGACTGTTTTCATGAGGCAAGTGGTGGTCACACCAGATACTGACTGGTTTTCATGAGGCAAAGTTGGTGCACACCAGATACTGACTGGTTTTTCATGAGGCAAGTGGATGTCACACCAGATACTGACTGGTTTTCAGAGGCAAGTGGGTGGTCACACCAGATACTGACTGGTTTTCATGAGGCAAGTGGTGGTCACACCAACACTACTGCGTTTCATGAGGCAAATGGAGTCACACCAGAACGACTGGTTTTCATGAGGCAAGTGGTGGTCACACCAGATACTGACTGGTTTTCATGAGGGCAATGTGGTGGCTGTCCACACCAAGATACTGACTGGCGTTTTCATGAGGTAAATGGATGGTCACACCAGACACTGACTGGTTTCATGAGGCTAAGTGTGTCACACCAGATACTGACTGGTTTCATGAGGCAAGTGGTGTGTCACACCAGATACTGACTTGGTTTTCATGAAGGCCATAGTGGTGGTCACACCAGATACTGACTGGTTTTCATGAGGCGAAGATGTGTCACAAAGACACTGACTGGTTTTCATGAGGCAAATGGATGAGGTCACACAGACACGACTGGTTTTCATGAGGCAATGGTGGTCACCAACCAGATACTGACTGGTTTTTCATGAGGCATAGTGTTGGTTCACACCAATACTGACTGGTTTTCATGAGGTAAGATGTGAGGTCACACCAGACACTGACTTGGTTTCATGAGGCAATTGGTGGTCACAACCAGATACCTGACTGGTTTTCATGAGGCAAGTGGTGGTCACACCAGATACTGACTGGTTTTCATGAGGCAAGTGGTGGTCACACCAGATACTGACTGGTTTTCTGATCCACACCCCTACTTTCTTTTGAAGGTATCTGTGACCAACAGATGCACATCTGTATTCCCAGTTATGTGAAACCCATAGATTAGGGCCTAATTTATTTATTTCAATTGAGTGATTGCCTTATATGAACTGTAACTCAGTAAAATCTATGGGACTAAGTTACATCTCAAATGTGAATAAAGAGTGACACTGTAGATTATGTTTCCAAATCAATGGATCTCACGGTTCTCCACTGGACACAGAGASATTATTGTTTAGGAAGATTTGCATTTGAAAAAAACAAAATATGTATTTTTCAAAATGCCTTGCATATGTGACAAACTCTCGCAGGGTGACGTCAACTGCCATGTTCATTATAGCTAGCAATCATCTAACAATAACCCATGAAATACAGTGTAAGTCAAAAGTATGGACACACCTACTCGTCAATGTTATGTCACGAACAGCTCAAATAAGAAAAGAGAAACGACAGTCCATCATTACTTGAAGACATGAAGGTCAGTCAATGCGAAACATTTCAAGAACTTTGAAAGTTTCTTCAAGTGCAGTTGCAAAAACCATCAAGCACTATGATGAAACTGGCTCTCATGAGGACCGCCACAGGAAAGGAAGACCCAGAGTTACCTCCGCTGCAGAGGATTAGTTCATTAGAGTTACCAGCCTCAGAAATTGCAGCCCAAATAAATGCTTCACAGAGTTCAAGTAACAGACACATCTCAACATCAACTGTTCAGAGGAGACTGTGTGAATCAGGCCTTCATGGTCRAATTGCTGCAAAGAAACCACTACTAAAGGACACCAATAAGAAGAAGAGACTTGCTTGGGCCAAGAAACACGAGCAATGGACATTAGACTGGTGGAAATCTGTCCTTTGGTCTGATGAGTCMAAATTTGAGATTTTTGGGTTCCAACCGCCTTGTCTTTGTGAGACGCTGAGTAGGTGAACGGATTATTTCCRCATGTGTGGTTCCCACCGTGAAGCATGGAGGARGAGGTATGATAGTGTGGGGGTGCATTGCTGGTGACACTGTCAGTGATTTATTTAGAATTCAAAGCACACTTAACTAGCATATGTACCACAGCATTCTGCAGCGATACRCCATCCCATCTGRTTTGCATTTAGTGGGACTACCACTTGTTTTTCAACAGGACAATGACCCAACAYACCTCCAGGCTWTGTAAGGGCTATTTGACCAAGAAGGAGAGTGATGGTCTTTTACCAAATAGGGATATCTTCTGTATACCACTCCTACCTTGTCACAACACAACWGATTGGCTCAAACGMATTAAGAAGGAAAGAAATTCCACAAATTATGGGACACCTGTTAAATGAAATGGTTCCCACCGTAAAGCATGGAGGAGGAGRTGGTGTGATGGTGTGGGGGTGCTTTGCTGGTGACACTGTCAGTGATTTATTTAGAATTCAAGTCACACTTAACCAGCATGACTACCACAGCATTCTGCAGCGAGTCACACATTCTCTGCTTTCTCTTTGCTGGATGTATCTGTGTGCCTGTGTGTGTGTGCGTGTTGTGCATGTGTGTGTCGTGTGTGCGTGCGTGCGTGCGTGTGGTGTGTGTGTTGTGTGTGGTGTGTGTGTGTGTGTGTGTGTGTGTGTGTGTGTGTGTGTGTGTGTGTTGTGTGTGTGTGTGTGTGTGTGTGTGTGTGAGTCAGATGTCCTCTCCTGTGGCTGGATTAACAGTATATCTTGATATTCACATCCCAGGGATCACAGGCCAACTCATTAATAATCACTATCATCACACTCCCTCCTGTCCCCTCCCTCCTCTCCCTCCCTCCCTCCGTCTCCGTCCGTCCGTCCGTCGTCCGTCCGTCCGTCTGTCTGTTCTGATTCTTCTCTGTGTGTGTGTTCTTTCTCTTGCCTACACACTACGATCACACTAATCTACTGTTTTCAGCTTTTTCACTAAGATCTTAAAGAACTTTGGTTTATTTGTCAGTAACTGGCTGATGAAACCATTCAGTAACCTGCTGATGAAACAATGTCAGTAACCTGGGCTGATGAAACCATGTCAGTAACCTGGCTGATGAAACACATTGTCAGTACCCTGGCTGATGAAACCCATGTCAGTAACCTGGCTGATGAAAACCCATGTAGTAACTGGGCTGATTGAAACCATGTCAGTCACCTGGCTGATGAAACCATGTCAGTAACCTGGCTCATTTGAAAGCATGTCAGTAACCTGGCTGGATGAAACCATGTCAGTAACCTGGCTGATGAAACCATGTCAGTAACCTGGCTGATTGAAACCATGTCAGTAACCTGGCTGATGAAAGCATGTCAGTAACCTTGCTGATGAAACCATGTCAGTAACCTGGCTGATGAAACCATGTCAGTAACCTGGCTGATGAAAGCATGTCAGTAACCTTGCTGATGAAAACATGTCAGTAACCTGGCTGATGAAAACATGTCAGTAACCTGGCTGATGAAACCATGTCAGTAACCTGGCTGATGAAACCATGTCAGTAACCTGGCTGTTGAAAACATGTCAGTAACCTGGTTGATTAAAACATGTCAGTAACCTGGCTGATTAAACCATGTCAGTAACCTGGCTGATTGAAACCATGTCAGCAACCTGGCTGATAGAAACCATTTAGTTGAAGAATGCCAGAACATTGCCCTCACATCAGATAGCATCAGAGGTGAAACTAAATGTAACGTCTTACGCATTTTGCATTTTGTAAAATTATAGATCAATAAACACGACGTTGTCTGATCCATATAATTGGCCTACGAAAAGGAGAGACTGAAATACAATATGACGTCCATCTAACCTGGAAAAGGAAACGATTGTCCAAATCAAACAAAAGTGGCAGTGACACGAATGATAAAGACAGTGAATATGACACTCAACTGGAGATATGGCCCATGTTCTCCGCCAACTCTCCGCTGGTGCCAATAAGATGCACTCTAAAAAATGAAGGGTTTAACAAGGGTTCTTCGAAAAGATCCTCAAAGTTCTTTGAAGAACTTAGAGCTCTTGACACTGACAATGGCCCCCAAAAGGTTCTTCCAAGAACCCAATAGGAGGTGGGGTTCATCGAGGAACCTCCTTAGTTGGTGGGGGTTCTTGCAGGAACCTAATTGCCCAACTGAAACATTTTTATTTGAATGTGAAAGGACAGCAGGTACAGGCACTTAACCTGATGAGGACCAGGGGGTGCTGTTTTCACTTTGGGGAAAAATCGTATCCAATTTAAACGGCCTCGTACTCAATTCTTGCTCGTACAATATGCATATTATTATTACTATTGGATAGAAAACACTCTCTAGTTTCTAAAACCGTTTGAATTTTGTCTGTGGGTAAAACACAGCTCATTTGGCAGCACACTTTGTGACCAGGAAGTGGAAAGTCTGAAATCGATGCTGTGTTCAAGTGGCTGCCTATAAATGGCCATGAGACGTATGACTATACGTGCACGTCATACACCTTCCCCTGGATGTCAAGAGGAAGTGAGAGGAAAAAGGAGTTGATTATCTCTGTCTGACGTTGAATGAGCCCTCTTGGAACAACGTGTCTCCCATTTTCTGTTGTCTGCAAGGTGCGTGTTGGGACATGTTATTGCCTACTGGAAACCTGTCGTTATGGGCCAATATGATCTCTGGCTTTGATTTGATTTGATACATGTTACAATATCATCCTAAAGTATGTTTTTTCAATATAGTTTCATTAGATTATTGAAATTTATTCGGGACATTAGGCGTGATGCNTCAGTAACCTGGCTGATGAAACCATATCAGTAACCTGGCTGATGAAACCATGTCAGTAACCTGGCTGATGAAAACATGTCAGTAACCTGGCTGATGAAACAATGTCTGTAACCCGGGTTCTTTGAAGAACTTAGAGTTCTTGACACTGAAAATTGCCCCCAAAAGGTTCATCCAAGAACCCCGTAGGAGGTGGGGTTCATCAAGGAACCTCCTTAGTTGGTAGGGGTTCTTGCAGGAACCTAACTGCCCAACTGAAACGTTTTTATTTGAATGTGAAAGGACAGCAGGTGCAGGCACTCAACTGAAACATGTAAAGATCTCCTCAGTTTCAGGTTTGTCCCTTCTATGATCTAAATTCATATTGTTTTATGATGATACCATCACATCTTTTCATATTTGTGCAAATCTTTCTAAAACAGAAAATGGACACAATTTAACGGATATTGATGGGGTCAAATTGGGGTCATGATAGAGGCTGCACCAAATGTTTTATGTATTATAATAATTGATTATGCTTATGTTGTATTCATAGAATACTCCCCTCCCCCACTACA
Organism: Salvelinus sp. IW2-2015; assembly: GCF_002910315.2. NCBI lineage: Eukaryota > Metazoa > Chordata > Actinopteri > Salmoniformes > Salmonidae > Salvelinus > Salvelinus sp. IW2-2015. Next base: position 53,184,139 of record NC_036848.1, read on the forward strand.
TTTATAGGGTCCTAGACTACAGATGAACAAAAAATATGCATTATAAGGCTTAATATTGTTCCACAGTACATTTCTAATCTCTGCTTCTTATTAAAAAAAACGGTCTGAGAAGATGTGTGAGTTCAGGGTGTCTGTGAGAAGAGCCTGAAAGATAAAAGAGATGCAGAGACACAGAACCCTGCAGGGGAGTGAAAGAGATAAGAGACTAGTCAGACATACCACTATAAATCAACTAGGGGAGCTGAGCCTTTAGATAACACTGAAACTCTTGTTTGTATAGCTGTGTAGGCATGGGCTTGGTCTCATGAGTAGAAGGTAATGACATAGGCAGTTACATCACTATGCGTTGACTGCAGCATAATAAAAGCAACTTGGACTTTTCCTATTTTGCAGAACTCAGGAGAGACATCAGTTGTATGTGTGATGTTTGATCTTTGACTTCTGTCTACAGCTGTATTTTGATTAAAATTGTTATTATTTGTAAGTGCACATTTTTAGTGTTCCTTATTTGTTTAAGTAAAAAAACGGAGCACAGAAAAATGGAACCAACAATATCAATAAACAAAGAGGTAAGAATATGTTGAAGTCTAGCTTGGTGCAGATGACTGAACTGCTCACTGTGTCTGCAGGTATACTGAACATGTAACGATGTGCGCTGAGAGTCGGGAAGCAAGTTCAGGAAGTGAGTGTTTTAATAAATAAACACAACATTATACAAAATAAGAAACACGAACAACGCACAGAACTGACACAGGAAGAGAAACAATAACACCTGGGGAAGGAACCAAAGGGAGTGACATATATAGGGAAGGTAATCAGGGAGGTGATGGAGTCCAGGTGAGTCTGATGACACGCTGGTGCGCGTAACGATGGTGACAGGTGTGCGCCATAACCAGCAGCCTGGTGACCTAGAGGCCGGAGTTGGAGCACACGTGACAATAAAGACGAGGAGACATACAAAGGTATGTCAATTGGTATTGGTANCTTGTCGTCTGGAGGAGAAGAAGAGGACCAAGGTGCAGCGTGGTAAGTGTTCATACTATTTAATTAAAATATGAAACACTTGACAAAACAACAAACACGACAAACGAACAGTCCTGAAAGGTGAAACAAACACTAAACAGGAAACAACCACCCACAAACACAGGTGGGGAAAAAGGGCTACCTAAGTATGATTCTCAATCAGAGACAACGATAGACAGCTGCCTCTGATTGAGAACCATACCAGGCCAAACACACAGAAATACAACACCAGACATAGAATGCCCACCCAAACTCACGCCCTGACCAACCAAAACAGAGACATAAAAAAGATCTCTAAGGTCAGGACGTGACAGTATGATCTAAATTCATATTGTTGTATGATGATACCATCACATCTTTTCATATTTGTGCAAATATTTCTAAAACAGAAAATGGACACAATTTAACGGATATTGATGGGGTCAAATTGGGGTCATGATCGGGGCTGCACCAAATGTTTTATGTGTTATAATAATTGATTATGCTTATGTTGTATTAATAGAAGGGGCAGGGCTATAAGACCCTCCCTCACTACATTTATAGGGTCCTGGACTACAGATGAACAATATATATGCATTATAAGGCTTAATATTGTTCCACAGTACTTTTCTAGTCTCTGCTTCTTATAACAAAAATGGTCTGAGAAGATGTGTGAGTTCAGGGTGTCTGTGAGAAGAGCCTCAGAGATAAAAGAGATGCAGAGACACAGAACTCTGCAGGGGAGTGAAAGAGATAAGAGACTAGTCAGACATACCACTATAAATCAACTAGGGGAGCTGAGCCTTTAGATAACACGGAAACTCTTGTTTGTATAGCTGTGTAGGCATGGGCTTGGTCTCATGAGTAGAAGGTAATGACGTAGGCAGTTACATCACAGAGGGTTGACTACAAGCATAATAAAAGCAACTTGGACTTTTCCTATTTTGCAGAACTCAGGAGAGACATCAGTTGTATGTGTGATGTTTGATCTTTGACTTCTGTCTACAGCTGTATTTTGATTAAAATTGTTATTATTTGTAAGAGTGTAAATCGCACATTTTAGTGTTGCTTATTGTTTAAGTAAAAACGGAGCACAGAAAAAGGGAACAATCATATCATAAACAAAGAGGTAGGAGTATGTGATGGTAGCTTGGTGCTGTCACGATCGTCTACTGAAGAGAGTGAGGACCAAGGCAGCGCGTGAAAAGAACCATTTCTTTATTCAGAAGCGAGAAAAATACTGAAACGACCACAATACACAAACAAAACAAACGACGACCGTGAGCTATAAACGTAGTGACACCACACAGGCTACAAACGTTCAACATAGACAATTGACCCACAAACCCTAAAGCCTATGGGCTTCCTTAAATATGGCTCCATCAGAGACAACATAACCAGCTGTCTCTGATTGAGAACCAAATCAGCACCAAGACTTTCCTAAAACACCCACTCAACATAGACAATCCTAACACATACACTCAACACACAAACCCATACCTTAACCAACACCCCTTTACTCATATAAACCCAAAACACACCATGCACACCCTGACCTAACTAACATAATAGAAACAAAGATATAAGGCAGGGCGTGACAGGTGCGATGACTGAATGCTCACTTACTGTCTGTGTCTGCAGGTATTACTGTCAATGTAACGATGTGCCCTGAGAGTCGGAAGCAATTCAGGGAGTGAGTGTGTTAATAAACAAACACACACATTCGTTACGTCAGGAAATAGCACCACGAACCACACGCGACGCACGTAGCTACCTAGCAAGGATCGGTATCGTCCTCATCTGGACGACACATAACCGTGAGCAACGAACCTATTAGAGTCGGCGCTCAGTGCACAGCCTGTATATTTAGGGATGGTCATAGCATCAGGAGCGGAGTATGTAGAATTGGAGAGTCCCAGGCGTGGGCGGTCTCGCACTCTCGCGCTCGGGTTGCACGTACCGTGGTGACTAGCGTGGGTGGACGCATAGACGCAGAGTCTAAGGGTCCTCTGTGTGTTACCCCTTAGGGCGCGGAGTTTGGAGCTCCTACAGTGTCACTCCATTAGGGCCGCCGAGGATCATACAAGGTATTCAATTGGGGTTTTGTATGTTATCGCAGATCCCATTTACCATCCTCCCTGCCTTTATCTCCCCTGCCTTTTATCATCCTCCTTTAGCCTTTTCATCCTCCCTTAGCCTTTATCTATTTCGCTCCTTAGCCTTTTCATCCTCCCTTAGCCTTTCATCCTCCTTAGCTTTCATCTCCCTTAGCCTTTTCATCATCCCTTAGCCTTTATCTCCTCCCTTAGCCTTTATCCTCCTTCCTTG
>NC_036848.1:53190998-53196831 GCF_002910315.2 Salvelinus sp. IW2-2015
TTTTAGTGCCTTCCTTTATTTGTTTAAGCCTAAAAAAAACGGAGCCAACAGAAAAATGATACCAACATATCAAATAAACAAAAACACGGCTAAGAATATGTTGCAAGTCTAGCTTGGCTGCAGATGACCTGAACTGCTCACTTCCTCACTGGTCCTTGTATGCAGGTATACTGACATGTAACGATGTGCCTGAGAGTCGGGAACAAGTTCAGGGAGGCTGAGTGTTTTAATAAACAACACAACATTATACAAAATAAGAAACACACGAACAACCACAGAACATGACACAGGAAGAGAAACAATAACCCTGGGAGAAGAACCAAAGGGAGTGACAATATATAGGGAAGGTAACAGGGAGGTGATGGAGTCAGGTGAGTCTGATGAGCACGCTGTGCAGTAACGATGGTGCACAGGTGTGCCCAAACCAGCAGCCCTGGTGACACAGGGCCGGAGTTGGAGCAACACGTGACAATAAAGACGAGGAGACATACAAAGGTATGTCAATTGGTATTGGAGTTATGCATGATCACACTTTACCATCCTCCCTTAGCCTTTATCATCCTCCCTTAGCTCTTATCATCCTCCCCTTAGCCTTTCATCCTCCCTCTAGCCTTATCATCCTCCCTTAGCCTTCCATCTCTACGACTTCTATCCCCTAGCCTTTATCACCTCTCTTAGTGATCATCCTCCCTTAGCCATTTATCATCCTCCCTTAGCCTTTACCATCCTCCCTTAAGCCTTTATCATCCTCCCTTAGCCTTTATCATCCTCCCTTAGCCTTTACATCCTCCCTTAGCCTTTATCATCCTTCCCTTAGCTCCACTTACATCCTCCCTTAGCCTTCTACCTCATCCTCCCTTAGCCGTTTATCATCCTCCCTGCCTCTATCATCCTCCCTTAGCCTTTACTTCATCCTCCCTTAGCCTTTACATCCTCCCTTAGCTTTACACTCCTAGTTTATCCATCTCCCTTAGCCTTATCATCCTCCTGTGCATTCCTCCCTTAGCCTTTACTATCCTCCCTTAGCCTTATCATCCTCCCTTAGCCTTTTACTATCCTCCCTTCAGCCCTCTTACCATCCTCCCTTAGCCTTTATCATCCTCCCTTAGCCTTTACCATCCTCCCTTAGCCTTTATCATCCTCCCTTAGCCTATATCATCCTCCCTTAGCCTTTACTATCCTCCCTTACCTCTTCAATGAAAATCCCATTGACATCAATATTATGGACAAGGTATGTGAATGAAAAGCATTATCAAAACAGTTTTTTTCATTCACATTTACTACAAAAACCAAGGAATGAATACGGTCGTGTGTATGTTTTGTTAAACATCTGTATAATTAAAACATTTTTGGATCCACAGACTTCACCCTCTCTACACCTCTGATGAATATAACAGGAAACCTGTTCGATCACCATGCACTGTAAAATCATTCTGGCTGTGGATACGGAGAACATCAACACTTAACATCAACACTGCCAGAGGATATACCCATTGGACTTGAGACTGCTCGGAGTTCACCTCATATTTGGATTTCTTAATTCTGCTTAGCCACTAACATCCTAATAAACACTGAGAACTGAAATATTGTTGTTATTGTTATGCATATTATTATTAATAATTATAGGGGGGGTAGTTAAAAAATGTACCCCAAAAGGTTCTTCAAAAGGTTATTCGAGGAGCCATTAAAAGGGGTTGTTTGAAGAACCGTTTTTTTTAAAGAAGAACCCTTATTGGGGTTCCCCCACAGTTATTGGGGTTCCCCACAGTTATAGGGGTTCCCCCACAGTTATAGGGGTTCCCCCACAGTTATAGGGGTTCCTCCACAGTTATAGGGGTTCCACCACAGTTATAGGGGTTCCTCCACAGTTATGGCCTGTCACTATCCCCTGTCCTGGGGTGTTGAGTATCTTGGCCTGTCACTATCCCCTGTCCTGGGGTGTTGAGTGTCTTGGCCTGTCACTATCCCCTGTCCTGGGGTGTTGAGTATCTTGGCCTGTCACTATCCCATGTCCTGGGGTGTTGAGTGTCTTGGCCTGTCACTNGCAGAACTCAGGAGAGACATCAGTTGTATGTGTGATGTTTGATCTTTGACTTCTGTCTACAGCTGTATTTTGATTAAAATTGTTATTATTTGTAAATGCACATTTTTAGTGTTGCTTATTTGTTTAAGTAAAAAACGGAGCACAGAAAAAGGGAACCATCAATATCAATAAACAAAGAGGTAAGAATATGTTGATGGCTAGCTTGGGTGCTGTCACGATCGTCTACTGAAGAGAGTGAGGACCAAGGCGCAGCGCGTGAAAAGAACATCTTCTTTTATTCAGAAGAGAGAAAAAAACATGAAACGACCACAATACACAAACAAAACAAACGACCGACCGTGAAGCTATAAACGTAGTGCACACACACAGGCTACAAACGTTCAACATAGACAATTACCCACAAACACCTAAAGCCTATGGCTACCTTAAATATGGCTCCCAATCAGAGACAACAATAACCAGCTGTCTCTGATTGAGAACCAAATCAGGCAACCATAGACTTTCCTAAACACCTACACTCAACCATAGACAATCCTAGACACATACACTCAACACAAACCCATACACTAAAACCAACACCCCCTTTACCATAATAAACACCCAAAACACAAACATACCCCATGTCACACCCTGACCTAACTAAAATAATAAAGAAAACAAAGAATACTAAGGCCAGGGCGTGACAGGTGCAGATGACTGAACTGCTCACTTTACTGTCTGTGTCTGCAGGTATACTGTACATGTAACGATGTGCCCTGAGAGTCGGGAAGCAAGTTCAGGGAGTGAGTGTTTTAATAAACAAACACAACATTATACAAAATAAGAAACACGAACAACGCACAGACATGACACAGGAAGAGAAACAATAACGCCTGGGGAAGAAACCAAAGGGAGTGACATATATAGGGAAGGTAATCAGGGAGGTGATGGAGTCCAGGTGAGTCTGATGATGCGCTGGTGCACTTAACGATGGTGACAGGTGTGCACCATAACCAGCAGCCTGGTGACCTAGAGGCCGGAGTTGGAGCACACGTGACAATAAAGACGAGGAGACATACAAAGGTATGTCAATTGGTATTGGAGCCTTTAATCATCCTCCGCCTGACATCTTGTATCAGACTCCTTCAGCCTTTATCATCATCCGCTTCAAGCCTTTATCATTCTCCTTAGCCTTTATCATCCCTTCTAGCCTTTAATCATTCCCCTTAGCCTTTATAATTCCTCTTAGCCCTTAGAGCCTTTATCATTCTCCACTTAGCCTTTATCATTTCGCTCTTATCACCTTAGCCTTTATAATCCTCCTTAGCCTTTATCATTCTCCTTAGCCTTTATCATCCCTCTTAGCTCTTTATCATCCTCCTCCCTTAGCCTATCATCCTCTCCCTTAGCCTTTATCATCCTCTCCTTAGCTTTATCATCCCACTCCTTAGCCATCTCCTAGCTTATCATCCTCCCTTAGCCTTTACTACATCCTCCCCTTAGCCTTATCATCTCTCCTAGCCTTATATCTTTAGCCATCCTCCCTTAGCTCTCTCTTACGTTCTGACCTACTCTCTGTACCTCTTCAATGAAAACTCATGACCTGCAATATTATGGACAAGGTATGCCGAATGAAAAGCATTAACAAAACAGTTTTTTTCATTCACATTTACTACAAAAACCAAGGAATGAATACGGGTCGTGTGTAATGTTTTGTTAAACCAGTCATGTATAATTTAAAGAGAAATTTGGATCACAACAGACTTCACCCTCCTATGTGAAAAACGCTCTACACCCTGGCTGATGAATATACACGGCACCGGTCTTCGATCACCATGCACTGAATAATCCTTCTGGCTGTGGAACGGAGAACATCAACACAATTAACATCAACACTTGGCCAGAGGAGAGGAAAACCTTTGGCACTTGAGACTCCTGCTCGGAGTTCACCTCATATTTGGATTTTCTAATTCTGCTTTGCCACTAAAATCCTAATACACTGAGACTGAAAATATTTGTTGTTATTGGTTATGCATATTATTATAATAATTATTAGGGGGGGGGGGGGGGTAGTTAAAACAATGAACCCCAACAAGGTTCTTCAAAAGCTTATTCGAGGAGCCATTAAGAGGGGGTTGTTTGAAGAACCGTTTTATGGGGTTCCCCCAATGACTTATAGGGGTTGCCTCACACGATGTTATAGGGGTCCCCACACAGTTATAGGGGTTCCACAGTTGGGGTCCGACAGTTATAGGGTGTTCCTCCACAGTTACAAATTGTGGGTTCCTCCACAGTTTAGGGGGGGTTCCTCCACAGTTATAGGGGTTCCACAGTCCAACAGTTATAGGGGTTCCCCACAGTTATAGGGGTTCCTCCACAGTTATACAATAGGGGGTTCCATCCAGTTATAGGGGTTCTCATCCTCACAGTATAGTTCGCGGATTCCCGCACATGTTATAGGTGTTGTTCCCCCACAGTTTCCATAGAGGCGGTTCTTGGTCCACGAAGTATGGATATTATGGGGTTCCGAGCGGAGCTGTTATTCTACTGGTGAGGTGGTCGGGCTCGTCGTGGGAGGCACCCACAGTTCATTTACTGTTGGGCGGTACCCTCCACAGATTACACTGTGTATCCCTCCAACTATTACAGTGGGACTTATGGGGGCGGGAATCCTCCCCCCTAACTACTCCTGTGGAGGAACACTTTCGGTATTATACGCACGTGTGGCGCCAGAAAATGGTTTGCTCGACCCACTACGGTGCCTTGGCCAGTTTAATACTACAGGAGTTGGGTGGAAGACTCCTTGCGTCCTGTGCACGAGATGGTTGATAACCGACATGAGGGAGCGGGGGTCTCCGTCACGCAGTTATCTACAATTTCACGCATACTCTAATACTTGTGGAAGGAGGGGAGAAGGGGTTTCTCCCACAAAGGTTATACAGCCTAAATATGCCATGGGTGTTTTTCTCCACCACACACCCATAAGGTACGGAGACGAGTTCCACCCGCGCTCCACACTTCCATACAGTTTAATCCATAAAGTCGCGGCGGTGTCTCCCACAGATTATCGGGGTTCTTCCACCATATAATAGGAGGATGTTGCTCTCCACCACGCACAAACGGACAGTTCTATGAGGAGGTACTTCTCCCCCTATCACCTCAGGTATGAGTTAGGGGACGGGAGCCTTTACTCACACAGTTATGTATGGGGCTCTTCTCTCCTACCAAACTCGAAGTAGATCACGTGGAGTAGTAAGTGTCGGGCGACGCACCCCACATGTTATATAATGTGGCGGGCTTCTCATTAAACCGTGGAGCGCGACGTACCTTAATAACTGGTGGAGTTCGACTCTCTAGATGTGCGAGGACAGATTATATCGGCGTGTGACTCGGTAACCTATTTTATACGTGGAGGAAATCCTCACGGGGCTTGCTTGCCAGGGACAACGTTACTCATAATAATGTGGGGGGAACTCCTCCTCTACACTGTTATAGGTGAGAGAGCGTCTTCTCATACACAGGTGTCATAGGGTTCCCACAGTTATAGGGTCCAAGTTAAGGTTCCTCACAGTTATAGGGGTTTCTCCACAGTTATAGGGGTTCCCCACAGTTATGGGCTTCCCTCACAGTTAAGGGCTTCTCCCACAGTTTTAGGGTTCCCACAGCTTATAGGGTTCTCTACAGTTATAGGGGTTCACAGTAGGCCCACAGTTATGGTCCTCACAGTGGTTCCCTCACAGTTATAGGGGTTCCTCCACAGTTATAGTTGGTTCCCCACAGTTATAGGGTTCCTCCACAGTTATAGTGGTT
>NC_036848.1:53196856-53200624 GCF_002910315.2 Salvelinus sp. IW2-2015
TATGTTTATGCAGCATCACATTTACCATCCGCTCCCTTAGCCTTTATCATCTCCTTACGCCTTTATCATCCTCCTTAGCCTTTATCTCTTCCTTAGCCTTTATCATCCTCCTTAGCCTTTATCTCCTTATGCCTTTATCATCCTTCTTAGCCTTTATCATCCTCCCCTTAGCTTTATCATCATCCCTTAGCCTTTATCATCCTCCTTCCTTTATCATCCTTCTGCCTTTATCATGCCTCCCTTAGCCTTTATCATCCTCCTTAGCCTTTATCATTCTCCTTAGCTTTATCATCCTTCCTTAGCCTTTATCATCCTCCCTTAGCCTTTATCATTCTCCTTAGCCTTTATCATCTTCCTAGCCTTTATCATCCTCCCTTAGCTATCATCCTCCCTTAGCCTTTATCATCCTCCTTAGCCTTTATCATCTCCCTTAGCCTTTATCATCCTCCCTTAGCCTTTATCATCCTCTTAGCTTTACTATCTCCCTTAGCCTTTATCATCCCCTTAGCTTTGCCATCCTCCCCTTAGCCTTTACTATCCCTCCCTTTACCTCTTCAATGAAAATCCCATAGACCTCAATATTATGGACAAGGTATGCGAATGAAAAAGCATTAACAAAACAGTTTTTTTCATTCACATTTACTACAAAAACCAAGGAATGAATACGGTCGTGTGTATGTTTTGTTAAACATCTGTATAATTTAAAAGAAATTTGATCCACAGACTTCACCCTTCTACACCTCTGATGAATATAACGGGAAACCGTTCGATCACCATGCACTGAAAAATCCTTCTGGCTGTGGATACGGAGAACATCAACACATTAACATCAACACTGCCAGAGGATATAACCTTTGGACTTGAGACTCTGCTCGGAGTTCCCCTCATATTTGGATTTCTTAATTCTGCTTTGCCACTAAAATCCTAATAACACTGAGAACTGAAATATTGTTGTTATTGTTATGCATATTATTATAAATATTATAGGGGGGGGGGGGGGTAGTTAAAAAATGAACCCAAAAAGGTTTCAAAAGCTTATTCGAGGAGCCATTAAGAGGGGTTGTTTGAAGAACCGTTTTATAGGGGTTCCCCCAACAGTTTATAGGGGTTCCCTCACAGTTATAGGGGTTCCCCCACAGTTATAGGGTTCCTCCACAGTTATAGGGGTTTCCTCCACAGTTATAGGGGTTCCTCCACAGTTTAAGGGTCCTCCACAGTATAGGGGTTCCTCACAGTTATAGGGGTCCCCACAGTTATAGGGTTCACAGTTATAGGGTTCCCTCCAAAGTTATAGGGGTTCTTCACAGTTATAAGGGTTCCCACAGTTATAGGGGTTCCGTTATGGCCTCCAAGTTATAGGGTTCCCCCACAGTTATAGGGGTTTCCCACAGTTATAGGGGTTCCTCCACAGTTATAGGGGTTCCTCCACAGTTATAGGGGTTCCCACAGTTATAGGGGTTCCTCAACAGTTATAGGGGTTCCTCCACAGTTATAGGGGTTCCTCCACAGTTATAGGGGTTCCCACAGTTATAGGGGTTCCTCCACAGTTATAGGGGTTCCTCCACAGTTATAGGGGTTCCTCCACAGGTTATAGGGTTCCCACAGTTAAAGGCTCCACAGTTATAGGGGTTCCTCCACAGTTATAGGGGTTCCTCCACAGTTATAGGGGTTCCCCCACAGTTATAGGGGTTCCTCCACAGTTATAGGGGTTCCCCCACAGTTATAGGGTTCCTCACAGTTTATAGGGTTCTCCACAGTTTATAGGGGTTCCTCCACAGTTTATAGGGGTTCCCCACAGTTATAGGGTTCTCCACAGTTATAGGGGTCTCCACAGTTATAGGGTTCCCCCACAGTTATAGGTGGTTCCCTCACAGTTATAGGGTTCCTCCCAGTTTTAGGGGTTCCCCACAGTATAGGGGTTTTCCTCCACAGTTATAGGGGTTCCCCACAGTTATAGGTGTTCCCTCACAGTTATAGGGTTCCCAACAGTTATAGGGGGTTCCTCCACAGTATGGGGTTTTCTCCACATTATAGTGGTTCCCCGCACAGTTATAGGCGGGTTCCTCCACAGTTATAGTGGTTCCCCACAGTTTATAGGGTTCCTTCACAGTTATAGGGGTTCTCCAAGTTATAGGTTCCCCACAGTTATAGGGTTCCCACAGTTATAGGGTACCCCACAGTTTCAATTGAAGACACCCTACAGGATACATCAGGAATATTTTCTTTAGAGTGCACCTTCGTTCACTCACAAAATATTTCAGCATCCAACCCCAGCAGTGCACTGTGCCATCTCAATGTGATGAATGGTAGAGACAGCTGTTCTACCTACACCTAGACACGTGTAATAACATTCTGTGATTGTCATTAAACCTTCCACTTGTCGCCTGATCTATACATCCCCTGTTTGTCCACGTGCGGCCTCGGTCTCGGCCACTCATCTCTGCTTGAAAAAATGTGTTCTCCTCAACCACAATGCACTTTGGCAGCATACCACCCGGTTTCCAGTCAATTCACACATTTTTCATGCAGTGACATTCAGTCATGTTAAATAGTTTCTGTAGTAGCCTATAGTTTATTGGACATGTTGTATTTATTGGTGATTGCTCACGTTTTACCGGTATGCTACCTACTAATTTATTTTACCCCCACAGTTATAGGGGTTCCTCCACAGTTATAGTGGTTCCCCCACAGTTATAGGGGTTCCTCCACAGTTATAGGGGTTCCTCCACAGTTATAGTGGTTCCCCCACAGTTATAGGGGTTCCTCCACAGTTATAGGGGTTCCCCCACAGTTTCAATTTGAAGACACCCTAAAGGATACATCAGGAATATTTTCTTTTAGAGTGCACCTTCGTTCACTCACAAAATCATTTCAGCATCCAAACCCCAGCAGTGCACTGTGCCATCTCAATGTGATGAATGGTAAGAGACAGCTGTTCTACTACACCTAGACACAGTGTAATAACATTCTGTGATTGTCATTAAACCTTCCACTTGTAGCCTGAATTCATACATCCCCTGTTGTCCACGTGCGCCTCGGTCTCGGCCACTCATCTCTGCCTTGACAAAATGTGTTCTCCTCAAACCACAATGCACTTTGAAGCATATACCACCCGGTTTCCAGTCAATTCACACATTTTTCATGCAGCTGACATTCAGTCATGTTAAATAGTTCTGTAGTAGCCTATAGTTTATTGGACATGTTGTATTCATTGTGATTGCTCACGTTTTACCGGTATGCCTTACCCCTACTATTTATTTTACAAGGGACAATGTACCGGACCATACCACCTTGCTCTCACCCCTGGATAGCATAATGGGGAGCTGTTGACAGTGGAAGGAGTGAGGATGTGAAAATGGAGGCTTGGTGATACGGTGGTTGTGACACTACAATGGGTGTGATGGTTTATGGTGGTGACAGACAGACGTGAAGGGTGAGGCTGGGAATTGAGCCAGGACAACTAGGATTACCAGCCAGGACAACTAGGATTACCAGCCAGGACAACTAGGATTACCAGCCAGGACAACTAGGATTACCAGCCAGGACAACTAGGATTACCAGCCAGCAGCTACTGAGGAGTGTGATAAAGGTCCTGGCAGCTGAACAGAGAGCCAGGACCTCACTTTAATGTCTATCTACCCTCTGTATTTCTATAGTCCCTGTCACTGTCCCCTGTCCTGGGGTGTTGAGTATCTTGGCCTGTCACTATCCCATGTCCTGGGGTGTTGAGTATCTTGGCCTGTCACTATCCCATGTCCTGGGGTGTTG
>NC_036848.1:53200649-53209272 GCF_002910315.2 Salvelinus sp. IW2-2015
CCCTTACCTTTATCATTCGCTCCTTACTTATCATTCCTTAGCCGCTTACATCCTCCCTTAGCTTCACATTCCCTCCCTAGCCTTATCATCCCCTTAGCCTCTATCATTCCCTTAGCCTTCCTTATGCCTCTTAGCTTTCATCCTCCCTTAGCCCTTAATTCCCTTACTTCCCCTAGCCTTATCATCTCGTACTATTCCTCCTTAGCTCTATCCCCTTGCTTATCATCCTCCCTTAGCCTATATCCTCCCTTCAGCCTCTCTATCATCCTCCCTTAGCCTTTATCCATCCGCTTGCCTTACATCTGCTTGCCTTTTATCACTCCTTCCTTAGCCTTTACTCTCTCCCTTAGCCCTTATCTCCTTTGCCCCTCCCCCTTAGGCCTTTATCATCCTCCCTTACCTTTCATCCATCCCTAGCCCTTAGCTTCCTCCCTTACCTCTTCAATGAAAATCCCATGAACTCAATATTATGGACAAGGTATATCGTCGAATGAAAAGGCATTATACAACAACAGTTTTTTCATTCACATTTACCTACAAACAACCAAGAATGAATACGCTCGTGTGTATTTTTTGTTAAACATCTGTATAATTAAAAAGATTGATCCACAGACTTCACCCCTCTCCTACACCTCTGATGAATATAACAGGAAACCTGGTTCGATCACCATGCACTGACAAAATCCTTCTGGCTGTGGATACGGAGAACATCAAACACCATCTAACATCAACCACTCCATGAGAATACCTGGACTTGAACTCTTCTCGGAAGTTCACTCAATATTTGGATTTCTAATTCTGCTTGCCACTAAAAAATCCTACATAAACACTGAGACTGAACATATTGTTGTTATTAGTATGACATATTATATAAATCTTAAGGGGGGGGCGGGGGGAGTTAAAAAATGAAACCCCAAAAAGTTCTTCAAAGCTTTATTCGAGGAGCCATCATTAAGAGGGTTGTTGAAGAACCTTTTATAGGGTCTCCCCCACAGCTTATAGGGGTTCCTCACGTTTATAGGGGCTCCCCCACAGTTATATGGGCGTTCCTCACAGTATAGGGGTTCCTCCACAGTTATAGCGGGGTTCCTCCACAGTCTATCTAGGGGTTCCTCCACAGTTTTAGGGGTTCCCTCACAGTTATAGGGTTCCCCCACCATTATAGGGTTCCTCCACAGTTAATAGGGTAATCCACACAGTTTTAGGGCTCCAACAGTTATAGGGTTCCTCACAGTTATCAGGTTTCCCACGTCTTAGGTTCCACCAGTTATAGGTCCACAAGGGTTTACATATGGGTCCTCCACAGTTATAGGGTTCCTCCACAGTTATAGGGGTTCCCCCACAGTTATAGCGGTTCTCCACATCTAGCGCGGTTCTCCACAGCGTTTAGGGGTTCCTCCACCATTATAAGGGTTCCCCCACAGCTTATAGGGTTCCCTCACAGTTATAGGGTCTTCACGATTATAGGTCCTCCACAGTCTATAGGGTTCCCACAGGTTATAGAGGTTCCCACATTAGGGCTCCACAGTGTATGCGGTTCCTCCACAGTTTATAGGGGTTCCTCACACAGTTGGGGTTCCCCCACAAGTTATAGCAGGGTTCCTCCACAGTTATAGGGGCTCCTCCACCATTATAGGGTCTCCACAGTCTATCTAGGGGTTCCTCCACAGTTATAGGCGGTTCCTCCACAGTTTATAGGGTTCCCCCACAGTTAAGGCGCTTCCTCCATCATTATAGGGCGTTCCTCCACAGTTATAGGGGCTCCACAGTTATGGTCCTCACAGCTAAGGTTCTCCCACAGTTAGGCCCACAGTCTATAGGGTTCCTCACATTATAGGTCTCCACAGTATATAGGGTCCCCACAAGGCTTGCCCTCCATGGGCTGTCCTCCACAGTTTTAGGGGTTCCCCACAGTTATAAGGGGTTCCTCCACCAGTTATATGTGGTTCCGACAGTTAGTCCTCCACAGTTATAGTGTTCCCTCGTAGGCTCCAGTTACAGGGCGGTTCCTCCACAGTTATAGGGTTCCCCCACCAGTTATAGGGATTCCTTCACAGTTATAGTGGTTTCCCCACAGGTTATAGCGCGTTCCTCCCACAGTCTATAGTGGTTCCCCCACAGTTATAGGGGTTCCTCCACCAGTTATAGGGCGTATCCTCCACAGTACTAGTCGTTTCCCCCACAAGTTATAGCGGGTTCCCACAGTTATTAGGCGTTCCCCCATAGTTTCAATTTGAAGACACCCGTAAAGCGACTACATCAGAATAATTTCTTCTAGAGTGCACCTCTTCGTTCACTCACAAAACCATTTCAGCATCAAACCCCAGCAGTGCACTTACGCCATCTTCAAGCTGATGATGAATGGTAAGCAGACATGCCTGTTCCTACTCAACACTGACCCAGTTCGTAATAACATTCCTTGTGAGTTCGTCAATTAAAGCCTTCCACTTGTTAGCCCCTGAATTCCAGATACACTCCCCTGTTGTCCAACGGTGGCGCTCCGGTCTCGTCGCGCTCATCTCTGCCTTGCACAACAATGTGTTCTTCCTCAAAACCAACAACTGCACTTTTGAAGCGTATACACCCGGTTTCCACGTCAATTCAACACATTTTTTCATGCAGCTGACATTCAGTCAGTTAATAGTTCTGTAGTAGCCTATCAGTTTATTGGACATGTTTGTATCACCTTGTGGAATTGCTCACGTTTACGCGGTATGCCTTTACCCCTACTATTTATTTTACAGAGACAGTCGACCATTACCACCTTGCTCTCACCCCTGGGATAGCATAAATGGGGAGCTGTTTGACACAGTGGAACCAGAGTGAGGACATGTGAAAAATGGATGGCTGGTGAACGGTGGTTAGTGACCTACAATGGTGTGATGGTTTATGGCTGGTGACAGACAGACGTGAAGGGTGAGGCTGCGAACTTCGAGCAGTGACAACTAGGATTACCAGCCAGGGAAACTAGGATTCACAGGCTGATTACCAAGCCAGGACAACTAGGATTATCAGCCAGGACAACTAGGTACACCAGGACACTAGCTACAGCACGCTACTGAGGAAGTGTGCATAAAGGTCCTCGGCAGCTCTGAACACGAGAGCCAGGACGCTACTTTAATGTCTATCTATCCCTCCTGTATTTTCATAGTCCCTGTTCACTGTCCCCTGCGTCCTGGGGTCGTTGAGTATGCTTGGCTGTCACTATCCATGTCCTGGGGTTCTAGAGTATCTTGCGCCTGTTCACGTTATCCAGTCCTGCGTGTGTATGTATCTTGCGTTGTCCTTCCCATGGTCCCTGGGGTGTTGAGTGTCTTGGCCTGTCACTAATCCCCTGTCCTGGGGTGTTGAGTATTCTTGGCCTGTCACTGCTCCCATGTCCTGGGGTGTTGAGTGTTCTTGGCCTGTCACTGTCCGCCTGTCCTGGCGGTGTTGAGTATCTTGGCCTGTCACTATCCCCCCTGTCCTGAGCGCGTGTTGAAGTAATCTTGGCTTCCACTGTCCCATGTCCTGGGGTGTTGAGTGTCTTGGCCTGCTCACTGTCCCCCTTCCTGGGGTGTTGAGTATCTTGGCGCTGTCACTATCCCCTGTCCTGGGGTGTGTATATCTTGGTTCTGTCACTGCTCCAATCTTGGGGTGTTGAGGTATCCTTGGCCTGTCACTGCTCCCATGTACTGGGGTGTTAGTTATCTTGGCCTGTCCACTGTCCCGTGTCCTGGAGTGTTGAGTGTCCTCTGGCCTGTCAGCTGTCCCTGTCCTCGGAGGTTGCAGTACCTTGGCCTGTCCTGCCCGTCCCTGTCTGGGTGACTTGAGTCTCTTACCTGTCACTGTCCCATGTTCTGGCGGTGTTGAGTCTCTTGGCCTGTTCACCGTGTCCCGTTGATCCTGCGGCTGTCCTGGGGTGTTGAGTGTCTTGGCCTGTCACTGTCCCATGTCCTGGGGTGTTGAGTATCTTGGCCTGTCCTGCGTCCCTGTCTGGGGTGTTGAGTATCTTAGCCTGTCACTGTCCCATATCCTGGGGTGTTGAGTATCTTGGCCTGTCACTGTCCCCTGTCCTGGGGTGTTGAGTGTCTTGGCCTGTCACTATCCCCTGTCCTGGGGTGTTGAGTGTCTTGGCCTGTCCTGTGTCCCCTTTCTTTGTGTCTCAGCCATATTTCTGTGGGAATTCAATTGTTTTTTACTAATTCTTTTGAATCGACAGAATTGGCTGTAGGGCAAACTGTTTTTCAAGGGAAGTGCGTGACAACTATCAGCCCACAAACTGTTACGATCAGTAGGTTTCCCTGTAAAGATCAGTGTATAGAACATTATCTTCACACATGATCAGAAGATCAAGAAAACTGATTTGACGTGTATCAGATTGCATAGTAAATCTCAGGTGTTCAGAACAGGAGTTAAGGAAAGTATGGAACACCTGGAGCTGTTTTGCATCACCCCTCCATAGAACCAAAATGTCCTCAACGTACCGTTTCCAAATAATGATGTTCGGCAAGAAAACATGTCTGCGAGGACTGAAAATAGACTGTTTTTCCATGTAACCCACATACAACTGAGCATAGTTGGGAGTCATGAGGGATCCCATAGCAGTACCCTTCATCTGAATAAGGAAAACATGTAGAAACATGAAGGAGTTGTCTGTGAGTACTATTGAGTACTATTTCAGCCAATGTTATAATGCATGCACTGGAAAGTAGTTCATTAGGGTTACGTTGCAGATGAGTGTCAGGGCCTGTCACTGTCCCTGTCCTGGGGTGTTGAGTGTAACGGCCTGTCACTGTCCCTGTCCTGGGGTGATGAGTGTAACGGCCTGTCACTGTCCCTGTCCTGGGGTGAATTGTTTTGACATTGGTGAATTGTTTAGACATTGAGTGAATTGTTTGGACATGGAGGTGATTTAGGACATTGGGTGTGTTAGAATGGGTGAATTTAGGAATTGAGGTGAATTGGGTGGACATTGAGGTGAATTGTTAGGAAGCGATTGTTAGGAATGGGTGAATTTTGATTGAGTGATGTACATGGTGAATGTACTTGGGAGTCTGGGTATTGGATTGGAGGTAATTGTTAGGAATGATAGTTAGAGGTAATGATGTAATGTGTGAACTTACATGCTAATCCAGCCACAGGAGAGGACATCTGATCCCAGCACGCACACACACAACACCGACCCACACCAACACCACACGCACGACCAGACAGCACACGACCACAGACACAACACAGACACAGACCAACACAGACGACAGACACAGACACAGACACAGACAGATACAGACACGACGCGGACGCGACAACACACACACACACACCAACACACCACACACACACCACACACCAAACACCTTATCTTCCCTCTATTGCGTAATGCATGTATGCAGCGATGCGACGGGAGAGGGTATGGCATTGTAGTAACACACAGATAAGACTTGTCAATCCAGCGATGCCACACCCTTTGAATAGCAGGACGGTTGGCGTAGTATTGTGGATCACTCACAGACAAATACAGTTCTGTGACAAACGTCTATTTTTTTAAATGTATTTTTTTCCTTTAGTTAACCTAGGCAAGTAGTTAAGAACAAATTTTATTTACAAAGGCGGCTGAGGAAACAGTGGGTTTAAGTCTAGGTCATCGGCAGTAGTGTGGATAATGAGTGCGGAGGGTGGTGGAGTGGCGTCCATCTATGAGATGTTAATGCAGATCCTAATTCCTCTGTTTGTTTATCCCAGACAGGCCATGATACTCATCACTGCAGGACAGGGACAGTGAAGGCAAAAACACTACTCACACCAGGACAGGGACAGGGACAGGCCGTGAAATCATCACCAGGACTAGACAGGAACAGTGACGGCCGTGACAATCATCACCAGGACGGCGACAGTGGCAGGCCCTGACACTCCACCCCAGGCAGAGGGACAGTTGACAGGCATGACACTCAAAACCACCAGGACAAGGGGATAGTGAGGCAATACATCAACCCAGACAGGGACGTGCAGGCAAGTAACCATAACACTGCAGGACAGGGACAGTGACAGGGCGTTACACTCATGCCCCAGGACAGGGCAGTGACAGGCGTGACACTTTCAACACCAGGACAGGACAGTGAAGGCGTTCACGTCATCACCCAGGACAGGACAGTGACAGGCCGTTTACCACTCGAACACCCCAGGACAGGGACAGGGACAGGGACAGTGACAGGCCGTTACACATCATCACCCAGGACAGGGACAGTTGACAGGCCGTTACACTCATCACCCCAGGAACAGGGACTCTCATGTGAACATCAGACCCTAGTCTACACTGCCATCTACCCCAAAGCAGACAACGGTGACAGTGACGAAGCTGTCCGTTACTCACACTCAACACTCCAACTCAAGCGTACAAGCGGTGAACTCATAGTGACGGCAACTCTCTGACCACTGCCTACACTTTACTACTTAGCTACTATAACTTCGAAACCCTTATTTTATTATGAACTACATTCCAAGAGCTTCTTTTGCAATCGTTATAACAACTTTTGGCTGATTAATAAGTACTACTAAGTTTACTCAAAAACTCCTATACCTAATATTTTCTACATGTTTCCCTTATTCAGATGAGAAAGAGAGGTTACTGCTATGTGAATCCCCTCATTAGATACACACAAACATACTATGTCATCAAGTAGTATGCTTGACTAGCACTTACGATTGTTACATTGAGCGTACATGAAACTACAAGCTATCCTACTTTACTCAGTCTCCTCGACCTAGACATACAATCTGTACTATATCTTGCTCACGTAAACATCATCTTATTTTTGACGTAACACTACTGGATCACCTAGCGTTTGACTAGACATACTACTTTATTGATTTCTACAATTGAGCGAGGCTAAGGCGTGACTACTGACTTAATGTCCAGATACATACTGCTAACCAACGTACTCCCTAACGTTTGATCTTCACTATAAACCTATCTTTCCACTTAATCTCCACTGACTTTACTGCATAACTAACCTAGAATTTACTAACTCATTGTGCTAATCTGATTACACATCGCTCTATTAAACATCAGGTTTTACTTCATGACTTCCTATCTTCTATTTATTATGATCTGTATCTCTGAAACTACTACTGATAACATTAGCTTTACTTATCTCACTCATACTATATCTCTCTACAGGATGAACAATATAACCCCATCAAACCTCTGATCGGCTAACAGTATTTGTTAGCTGCTCGCTATAGTTGTCTCATCGCACATTCCCCTATCTTTCTCTGAAACATGACTACAGATTTAGCCCCTAACACTGAACCACCACATATTTCTATCTCTGATTCAAAAAGAACTACATTAGTATATTCCACTACACAAAAAACAACTACTTTATGACAATTTATCCCTATGCAGACAACTTATGGACTACTCTGAGACGATACACAATAGAACTACTACACAAGCGGGACACAGGAACATTGGCCAAGACAACTACTCATACACCCACTCAATGTGACAGAGTAGCTGTACGTAGCTTAGTGACCAAGCGCCTAATGAACCACATCAAATACATCTCCTCAGGAACAGGGATCAACTACGAACAGCCAAGAATACTCATAACATCACCACCAGAGACTTACTGGACATTACAGGTGGCATCATTGGCTAACTATACCTTCACACAACACCCTGCTACCTATACTACCACCTAGGGACATCAGCCAGCGACTGACAGTGCACATACGATTACCTCTACAACACTCCTAACGGTAACCATAGCTGCTGTAAGCACCTACTTTACTAACTTGACAAGCGTGCACCAGAGCTGCAAATCACTCACAACCCAGACATCTCGACGGACACTATGTGACAGGCACACTGAGATACTCCATACATCACATCACCCATTGTACATGACCCACTAGTGAACACACGTGTGCATAACTAATTATCACACGCGACTCCCCTCAATGTCATGCTCTCAAGAGAGACGCTTATCTGACACTAGGTCCTAAACGATATAAGCTCCACACCCCTAAGGACAGGACATTTGACAGGTGCCCCAAGACCACTCCAACAACCCAGGACACGGACAGTTGACAGGGCCAAAATATATAAACACTCAACAACACCCTACAGTACAGTGGGACAATATGAATACAGGCCAAAAGATATATAACTCAACACCCCAAGAGATTAGGACACGTGACAGACCAAGATAAAACCTCAACAACATCCCCAAATGATCTGCAAACATGGACAATGTGACAGGCCAAGTATATCTATCACACCCACAGACAGGGAAGACAAGTGACAGTAGACCCAGGGAACTCAACACCCGTCAGATAAAACTCGGACTCACTAATATGGAACAGAGCTAAGATTACTCAACACCCAGACAGGATTATACTAAATGGACAGAGCCAAAATGAAACCATAACTCAACAACCCATCCAGACATAGGATGTAACTAAGTAGATCAATATAATCAGGACCAATAAGTACAATACTCTCAAAACACCCCAGGACATGCGGACAGGTGACAATCCTAAAGAGCAATATATTGCTCAAAACTCTCCAGGAACAGTGGATATAAGTACGGGCCAAGAGACACTCAACACCCTACATCGTCTATATCTTCTCTCTTTT